>NC_041390.1:407568912-407628451 GCF_002162155.2 Triticum dicoccoides | reverse complement strand
CCCTCCCCGCTGCGGCTGGTTCTTCCTTAACTCCGGCGAGCCCCCCCCACCCCCTGAAAATCAACTGACCCAAAAGTCGATTCAGTCGACTGGGGTGTAGCTAAATCGGAGCAGCATCGCATGCAAGAGCAAGAGCGAGAGCAGCAGCGCGAGCAATTGCAAGAGCAATATCAAGAGAAGACCAAGCAGGGGACCGAGAGCAAGAGCAGAGCAGCAGCGCGTGCGAGAGCTAAAGCAGCAACAGCTCCTACTGATGTGGACGTTGCCGCTGAGGGAGCGACACCATGGAGGAAGTGGCCGGCGACGCCGCCGTGGATGGAGCCGCGCCGTGTCGGCTCGGGACCGAGCCCCGGCAACATCGTGAGACCGAATCAAGAAGAATATGCGGCGATTAGTGTACAACCTCTTTGGTGGTGCCGATTAGGCCTCAGCTTCATCCGAGGAAACGGTGATGATGATGCTCTTCCGGTGGTGCAGGTGAAGATGGCGGTGTGGGAATGGAGGTGGCGTGAAAGACGAGGGGAACGTCGGGGCAGCTCCTTGGAGGTGGAGGACGGGGTGGCTGAACTGGCGGGACGACGAGATAGACGACGGATCCTCATCCGGTATGGTGGATGAGGGATGTCGAGGTGTTGCTGTGGACGACGTCGTCAGGGAAGAGGCTCCGGCTGGGTGGCGGACGGAGGAGGGTGTGGGGCTTCGTGGGTTTTCGCGGCCTCGGTGTACGAATGGGTGGGCGGATGGGATGGGAGTGGGGAACCATGGCTTAGGGACACGCTTGTCTGAAATGTGGGGTAAGTTACGCAAGTACCCCCACCGATTTGAGCTAGGCAGTTCTTTCGGTTCAGGGGTATCATGGGCATTTCGTGTGTCGGGATTTCACACGAGGTGGGAGTTTTCGCGCGCGTTGTAATTTTGGAATAGCAAGGCGCGGGTTGAGATGGAGGGAGTTGTCGGAGCACAATGAGACAAATATATATCTTAAATATTTCGGGGTAACAAGGAGCAGGTTGAAATTTTTGGACAAGCCCAACATGTACTATACCAAATCAATTCACACTTCCATTGACGAAAAAACAAAAAGAAATCAATCCGCGTCACACAAGAGAGTCTAGTCCTGTGTACTATACCAAATCAATTCACACTCCAAATGTTCAAAACTTTCAATTCATGTTATGTTCAATTAAAATATTTCACTACGTGTATAATGCATGCAACCTGCTACTCAAATGAACGTTTTAGTGCATTCCAAACGTATATATTACCGCTTCAATATGAACTAAATTTGAATCCGTTTCTCTATTTGAATAAGATCTATAATAATGATTGTTGTGAAGTCAAACCATTTGAATTCGTTTCTCTATTTTAATAAGATCTACAATCGTAATTATTGTCAAGTTAAACCATCATTTGTGTATTATCTTCACAGCACACCACATGATTACTCTTGAATTAGAAATGAACTATGTGTACTATATGAACCCGAACTTGATTATTTGAATCGACTTTATGTTGATTTCAATTCACGGTACATTTCAAGCTCTAGCTAGATCTTCATAATCTAAACCATGTCTCATATGTATAATGTGTTTATCACATAATGTATGGTGCCCCGCCCCCTACGCCTACAAGTATTTAGATGTGAGTTGCAAACACCACACAATACCACAAATTCAAATAAAATGTGAGATTGTTTGATATATAGTATTGTTTAGATTGTTCGATATTTAGTTGTAAGCTGAAAATGCCACACATTATCACAAATTCAAATAAAATGTGAGATTTTTCGATATATAGTATGGTTTAAATTGTTCGACATTTAGCTGTGAGTTGCAAATGCCATGCATTATGACATTATGGTATAACATGCGCAAAACCACAACACGCGTATCACCACTATATTCATGCATGCATACGTTTATAACACTATGATATCCTATTCAAATATATGAATCCACATTCATATCAAATTATGATCTTTGTTAGTCTCTTACACCCACACAATCCTTTAACCTTTGTAGCTAGCACTAACTTCCTCTCGTGCATGCACACACCCTTCTCGCCCTCCCCCTCCCTAAGCATTCTATCCATCGCGCACATTCATTTTTTTTCTTTAGGTCATTCTCCCACAGTCTCCACAACTCCTTTCCGACACACACCGATCGATAAACCTCTCCAGCGTCTACCTACAACATACGTACACACGCACCTTCCATCTCCTCCTTTTTGTGTCCATGCCTCGTGTCTCTCATACGGTCCCACACATGTGTAAACTCTCGCCCCTCTTTTCATCGATCTCACAACCGCACACTCCTCCCCTATCTAGCTAGTAGCTCGTCCTCTCGCACCACCTCCTAGCTCCATTCTCTTTGTCTATCCGTCTCGCTGGGCCTTATTTGCCTCTAACAAATGGATGTACACCGACCGATCTCCTGCTTTACATATAGCTAGCTAGGTCCTTATAACTCATTTTCCCCACGCGTCGATCGATCTACCTCATTAGTTATGTCTCTCCCGTCCTCCGACAAATAATAATTGATCTACCGATCTAGTTATGTTTGCTTACCAAACACATGGTTCCCCTTCATCATCCATGCATGCGTCCCGACAGATCTATCACGCACAGGCACACATAGAAACACATCCCCACTCTCATTGATAGTATTGCAGTTCTACCCTCAGTTTGTCTAGTAGGCCTCTCCCACCATCTTCGAGAAGAAACTCCATCACCCATCCAGCACTCTACCCCTCTCCCTCCCTCTCTCTCTCCTCTCTCTCTCTGTCCCAACCTATTTCCCGTCCTTCGGTTATGTATGGATGTCGACCCATCTCCCTCAACACATAGCTGGGTCTCTCCTTCTCAACACATATACGAGTCGTTCTACCTCTCTAGTTAGGCCTCTACCTCCCCCTCCCCCACCCCCCACATACACACTGATACATCGAGCGCTCTAGTCATGTCTCCCTGCCACATACAAACTTGCCCTGTGCCCTCTGACGTTCTGGTAGGTCAGCCGCCCTATATCTTTGACTTGTACACACACAATGGCTCTCTTCATCCATCTCACACCCACCCACTTGATCCTCTCTTCGACTCTATCGATATCTATGACCCCTCCCTCCCTTCTCGTGGATTGCCCCCTCTGGCCCTCTCTATATGATATGGATATGCCTCTATTTCACACACATTGCATGCAAAATTTTGTTTGAGATGTCATCAACACATATTCCCACAAATACATTCACGAAATCACCACCCCCCCCCAAAACAAAAAAACACTCACGAACGCACACGCCATCTGTCTAGGTTTGTATCTCTCTCACACACACCCATGTAGGTGGGGGACGTGCACGAAGAGAAGAGGTGCACGCACAATGCACGTACTCCCGTATCTTTCCCAACCACACCTGCGCGGGTACACGGTGGAGCTCAATTCTGTACGAAAAGGCAGCCCACGTGGTAATTTGACAAGTGTATTGGTTGTCCACTGGATGGAGGATCGTCTACCATGGGTGAACAAACAAATTGCGACTTGACGTGTTATGTTAAAAAGGAGGCAAACCATGTGGGACCTACCTTAGAGGCAAGGCTCTATACACTGGAGTACTTTTGATGTGTCCCGTCAACTCGCAAAACGAGGAGAAGCTTGCTTAGTACGCCGTCTCCCCCGCCCACGGGCGCGGTGGCTCGCAGGATGAGGTGAAGCTTGCTTACTAGTACTCCTTTACGCCTGCTCCCTCGCCCACGCGCGCGGTGGCTCGCAGGACGAGGAGAAAATTTTACTACTCCCTCCGTTTACTCCTCGTCCCTACCTTGGTTAGATAGATTATCATATTGTTTGGAATATATGTCGGCAGGACGAGCCTACACGATTGCTTGTTGCGGTTGCTCTCTTCAGTCTTCACACTCTCTTGCACAAAACGACTGTGGCCACATCTCTAACATACGGGCAGATCGGGCTATTTGGTTTTAGGACTAACATTGCCAAACTTGACTAAGGTTAGTTCATCAAAGTGAGAGCCACAAGTTGGCAAGCCTAAGGGAATCTTTCCACACTTTTTGTGTGTATGCCATGTGGGGTCCAAGTGTGGCTTGCCTAAGGTGTGGCTTGAACCAAACACTCACCTAAGTTGGTCAAACTTGCCTAACCTTAGGTGTGGCAATCTTTGGCCCCCATGAAGGGGTGGATGCTTTTAGTGTAGATGCGGTCGCCGTCACCGACGGCGAAAACCCACTATCGGCACGTCCCGATCAGTGGTCCTTCTCGTTCTCTCTTACACAGCCAGTGAGGTTGCCTTCATCCATTGCTCACTGCCGCGACATGGGTAGTTGCCTCCTCCCGCCGCCCTCCTCTAGGTTGAGCTACGTCCTGACATCCCTCAGGTACAACTCCCTTTACAGCCGGCTTGCACCACTCCTCCAGCTGCCCACATCACTCCATATGGATATTTCTCTACTTCTTTGCCCCGCACATACCTCTACTGGCTTCTACATACTGTATTTGTGATGAGTTTATGTCTCATCAAATAGTTCCAGTAATCTTATTCTAATCATGCTTCTTCAATTTCTTTGGCACATGGATGCTCATCTCGATTTTGGTGAAACTGCACAAAATGATCTGATGGTCAAAGGGTTGCAAACTTCATTTCTTCGGAAGCTCCAACGTTGCTAGCAAATTAAAGCCTGGTTAGGGTTTACGGTTCAAGGGCTAGGGACTGCATGGATCGTTTTTTCTTTAGCTGTCTCTGTTCCAAAATAAGTGTCAACTTTAGTAGTAGTACAACTTTGTACTAAAGTTTGCATAAAGTTGAGACACTTATTTTGGAACGGAGGGAGTACATATTGGCTATGATATGTCAATCATTGAGATGCAATAGCATGCATGTTAGTCTCCCTTGTATTTTATGAAATGTTGCAACGGGCAACCTTGGACACAAGATTCATGAAACAGAACCTGGAAGCTTCATAGCATTGTACAAATTTATCTCGCTGATAAATTACAGTATGTACTATACTAGTATTATGTAAAGAGTTAGGTGTCACACGGTGTCCAGAAAATATGGTGATAGTGTGAGGTGGGCCATGTAATCACTGAGCCTGCGTGTTTTCACTGCTCTCGCACTCCTCCGCTGAGAATGGAGAAAATTGTAATCTATTGGTACCTCCTTTCGCCGAAAGCATGGGACATCCAGCAGTCCTACCACCTCAGTAATAATGACCAATGAGCTGTCAAATCACATAGACCCAGCAGTAAGTTGGACGGACGAAGCAACCATCACTCTTCAATCCGCTTCTCCCTTCAACGCAGGCGCCAGTGAGAGGCCGCGTCTGCTCTGCCCGAGCATGAATGCTGCACCGATTCTTTGGAGCGGCGCTGACCGTTTCGGGCGGGAAGCGCGTGCGGGCGATGGAGGGGCTTTGGGTGGGCCAGGCTGGCCAGGAGCGGGCGTGGCAGTTGTCCCACCCGGACGCCCGGAAACAAGAGGATGCACTGACTCTCGCGGCTAAATCGTACACTACACACCATCTCTCTGTAGGAGTAGGTCGATGTGTCGCTCTCTCCAAGACTACCCACAATGGGAGTAACATAGGTGGTAACATCACACTTATCTAGGCAAAATAGATTACGTGGCATATAATAAATGAAGAAAGAGAGGCATGTGGTAACATATCTAGTTACTGTAACATCACACATATAAAGAAAAGATGAGTCTACAATGTAATAAATGCAGTGATGCATGACACAATACATATGTTACTACCCACTATGGAGGTAGTAACATAGACTAGTGACATATGCATGTTACTACTCTAAGTTACTCCCCACTGTGACTAGTCTAACACACATGCTGTTAAACACACACGCACACACACGCCGAGGTAAAATGAGTCTATATCTCAATTAATGAAGACTTGCATGTTACCATCCATATGTTACTACCTACTATGAAAGTAGTAACATAGACTAGTAACATACGCATGTTACTAGTCCAAGTTACTCACCACTATGACCAGCCTAGCTATGTAACCAAACACTCCTTACTCTGCCTTGTTATCTCCCCCGGAAACCCAATGCATGGAGCGCAACTACGCGTTGATGCATGTGAGTTAATACGTGGCCCTGCATGGTAGCTAAAACAACATCTCTTAGTTGTTGTGATTAATTGTTGCGTTTAGAGACAGAAATCAGGGCTTTGATTGAACGAAGGACCGGTCAAGTTTCTCCTTCTCCTCCAATCTGCTTGCACCTCGTTTCGAAAAAACATCTACTTGCACCTTGGTTCCGCTGCACCTTCTAACGTGACTTATTACACCTAGACGGAGGGAGTAGTACGAGATACGGTGGCACACCGACTTAGGTCGAATACAAGTGCCCAAAATTGTGTGCATGTTATAATAAGGATTCACTTAAAATAGTACGTGAGTGACAAAGGGATCAATTGGACAGTGTTCACGAGCAGTAGCAAGATGTGTGAGGTAAGCGCTGAGGCTCCAGCGTGTATATATATACTGGAGAGAGAGTGTGAAGAATGCAAACCCTAGAAAACAAGCGTCGAGGCTGCAACATATACGTGATGAGGTGATTATACGGTCACTACGAGATCGTATAGTTTCGTATCCATGCATTTTGACCAGTCAAAGAATCCTCCTGGCACCACCCCAGTTCACTTTCTCTCTCTGTCATGCGGGGCCTACCTGTCATTGGGTGGAAGAAATAAGTCGAACAAAAACAAAATTATGCTCAAGTGTAGTTATCGAAACCGAGACCTCTAGTTTGATGAGCGAACAGGCTGACCAGCTACACCACCCCCACATTATGTTTAACGAGAGGAAAATAACCTTTAATACATTCATGCATTCATGTGACAAGCATGCTGTATTTTTTTGCGTGGGATTCATTGGGATTTAAATCATAATCGTGTCATGTGGCTTTGGTGGTAAGGTCTTTTGGGATTTAAAGCAGTGTTGGTAGTACAAACATAATGCGGCCTTAGTCACCTTAATTTTCTCCACATGTTGGGTCCCACCAGTTAGAGGGTGAAATAAACAAATTAATAAGAAAAATTAAAAGCGACAGTGGTGTATCTTGTAGTTGCTCTCTTCACACTCTCTCACCCTCTCCAGATCTAAACAAGACTTCAGTGGCCTCTCTCTCTCTATCCCCTCACTGCTGGTCAAAGAGCCGGCAAGATCCGTCCGCCGGGAAGGGAAGGAGGCTTAACGCTGTCACCATCGGTGAGGGAGGGAATCCAGTACTGGCGCATCTGTTCTCTTTCACCCATCGGCGGTGCGGGAGGGCCTCGACCCCTTCTTCCTCGCCACTGTACATAGTGTGGGACGAACGGCCTCCGGTCGCCCACCGAACCACACCCCAAGAACCTTAAGGTATAATTTACTTATTCCACATGCATTGCTCTAGCTTCATGTGGGATTTTTCTGCTTTTGCACTAGAATCTAGGTGTTGGATCAAACAGGAAAGTAGTGGGGAAAGTTGTATAGCATGAATCTAGGATGTGGTTCAAAGAGGAAAGGAAGGGGGGAAAGTACTAGTACATACTAGCTATCCATCACCTACGTTGGTCGAAAAGGGGAAACAATGACAAACACAGTATGCACATCTGTAACAAACTGATCTTTCGTTTTGGGGGACAAGGCTGTAGAGTTTGAGCAGGACTAGATTTGCTGCGCTCACATACGGAAATGTGTCTAAAGGTAACAAAACTGGGACCAACACAAATATGCTCCTTGGTTGTTTTTGTTCTTTGTTGCAACAGACTGTGCATCACCCCTTCATGCATCGGCAGATGCACATGGTGCTGGTGCGTCCATTGTCCCGTGCAACTCTTTAGCTGTTGTTAATCTAGGGCCCAATTTGGTTAAAAACTCCCTAGTACCTACCTGCTTGGTTCCAGGGACTAAACATGGACTAGAGGTTATTAAATGACATGCTAAAAGACCATGTTACCCCTAGTAATGAACTAATAGAGACAAGTTGCGATACGGGGCAGGGGCAACTGTTGGAAAAAGTCCCAAAAAGACTCTCCCTTGGGGTCTTATTTCTTTAGTCCCTAAAAGTCCCTCCTGTTTGGTTTAGAAGGGACTGACATGGTTTTTTTACTCCCTACACCAAAATGTCCCTGTAAATAAACACCCTCTAATAATGCCGCTGGAAAATTGATGCAATGCCACAGATAAAAGCAAATTACATGTTTAACGAATTTTATTGTTAATATAATATCTCTGTTAATATTAATCAATGCCACTGTTTGAGAAATGCTACTATCTTGCTTTATTTCCCATTTAGATAAGTTCGATGCTTCTTTTTGTTGGCTTCTGTGTCATCCATCGTTATTGACCACTAGTTGTTTCCTTTGCACCTGTGTGTAAACAGGGTTATCTACTTCACATGGTTGCTATTGTGACCTTTTGTTGCACCGCACAAAACACTTTTGTTTTAAGTGTGTTTTGTGTAGTTCAAGCAAAATGTCACACCGACAACGTTGCTTGATTGCTTTATCTTCGTGGAACTACAAAAGAGGAGATCTTACTTCCTATCCGTGTTGGCAAATTTGGTTCAGATCTTCTTCTTGTGATTTGTTTGAATTGCGCGTCATGAGAGGTCAGTACTAGCCTTCTTTCACATGATTGTGCAGTGTGCTTTCATATGTTGTGCTACTTGTACGCTAATGTTGCTTGATTTTAGGGAACTGCACAAATGGATACAAGACTTCCAATCTGTATGTGCACCGTAATATCCCATTGAGGTAAGATAAGGATATTTGAGAACTATTGGCCTGTATTTTGCCACTTTCATATGAAAATTAATGTTGTTGTTTAGTGCTATACTTGTGCTCCCTAATTTACATGCCAAATCTTACATTGAAGGCGAAGCTTGTGTATTATTGAACCAAGTGATGAAGGGGAAGAACAAGTGGAAGAAAAACATAAATCAACTCCTAATGCTGTAGTGAAGCACTAGAATTGTGATGACACAAGTAATGATACAGTTTTGCATCTTAATTTATTGCTATTGCAGGAATGAGCAATTATTTTGCCACTGATTTGATGCCACTCTTAATGTAATATGTAATTATCTCTACTTGTGCAAACAGGGATCTTCTTTGAAGATACCATATATTTTAGTGGAACTGCACAAGAAGATGTTGGAAACATTAAACTAATCGAGGAGTATATAGTAAGCATGGCAACCACAGTAGATAACAACAGATGGTTCTGGAGAAGTGCTTGATCTGTATGCTCTACACAATAAGCCTCCTGACAAAAGTTGGTACTCGCCCACGGATTTCATCCATATGATTGAGCTTTGTCATCTCTATTGGTGTTGTGCTACTGTTTAGATACTGTCATGAGAAAGTGCTATTGTCCTTGATAAGTGCTTCATTTGTGTTGTTTTAAATATTTACTTTCCTTTTTTCGAGCAAACAAGGATGCTAGCATTTAGTTGTTCTGTTGTCTTTGCACAACAGGATCATCCTCCTCCTCCAAAGAATATGGAGTACGTGAAGTGCATAGTTCCGATTATGCCAGGATAAAGAAGCCAAGCCTCTCTTCTTAACAAGGGGGCAGTTGAAGGATGGTTACATTATTGCCCACAAGAACAAACTAACTTCAGCACAGAAGGACTCAGGGATCTCCATCTTTGTTGCTGTGATGGCCAGTACAATGTTGTTTTACGATTCCTTTCGATGAGTTCCATTTTTTTAAATGTGTGCTCTGCATGGATCATGTAGGTTGACTGTTTAAACTATCAATTCATAGTACAGTTTGCTTTATACTAATCACTTTTTTGTATTTATGCAAATAGGGGTGTTCAGCTTGATTTCAATGGGAACTACACAAAATGTTCACGAATACATCGAATATTCTCAAATCATTCATTTCCACCACAAGAAAGGAGGTGCCGATATGTTCAAGGCGTTGCAACATATAAAGGCGAAATCATACAAGCTACGCACGAATTTGGTTGATTTTGGTGGAACTGCACAAAAAGAACTGTTAGTTTATTTAGCACGAGGTGCCATGTCAATGTCCGAACTTATGGAAAACCCTGCCCATTCCACAATCGTAGGCATTTGATATTTTGGAATGGGAAAACCTTGTCAAAGTTTGTTCATTGATGTATGCAAAACAACACGCATTTGACATTTTGGAATGGGACAACCTTGTCAAACTTTGCTCATTGATGTTAGCAAGAAGACGTTTGATATTTTCGAATGGGACGCCCCTTGCTGTTAGCAACATTGATCGATTTTTCTTTACTCTTTAGTTGTGAAGTAAATATTGGCTATGACATGTGAATCGCTGAGATGCATAATCATCGATTGTTTTGAATGTTCTCTATGAATTACCAGGCCTGTGTATAGATTGCAATGTACAGGAACGCTAAATTCTGTACTCCCTCAGTTCATTTTTACTTTGCATATTAGATTTCTTTCAAGTCAGTTGATTTTGCATTATGAATGTTGATACTTTTTTCTATAAGATTGGTCAAAGTAGAGATACTTTGACTTCAGACAAAACTTATATGCAGACTAAAAAGGACCAGAGGGAGTACATGTGAAACTGCTGCAAACGAGGTGATCACCCTGGGAATAATGCTAGTACATATTGTTTTGCATGTTCATCCAATGCCAGTGATACAAGAATTCAAACAAATCGAACTAAATTCTTTCATACACTACCGAATTTCATATAAACATGCCGGATTTCATTACATTTCATACATTCTTCAAATAAAAAAGGGTGCGCTAGAGGTATAATTAATTAATCGTAGCACCCGTGTCCGGCTGAGCCGAACAGAAGCTTCTTCTCTAGCGGACTGAGCTTCAGTGACATAATAGCAGGTGCAGTTGCGTCACTTACATGTGGGCCAGCTGCCTCTTGGGCCCACATGCCAGTGACCCAACTGCATCTGCAGTTAAGTAACTGAAGCGGCATCCTTCTCCAACATGGCTCTTCGACTCCACGTCGCCGCCAAGAAGCTAATCGGCCGTCAATGGTCAACCCGCCTAGCTTGGGCTTCAACCGAAGGGTAGCAGCGGTGGCCTTACTTGGACCCGAGCGGCGGCGACCTACCATGTTCTGCTCTTCCTCGTTTTCTGCATGGTGCGGCCTCGTTGGCAGCAGGGCGGGGCCTCGACGGAGCCGATGTCCTCTATCTCGTTGCTGGCGGGGCGACGCCTCGGCGGAGCGGGGGAAATCCTCCTCCACGTTGCCGGCAGGGTGGGGCCTCGGCTGAGCCAGCGATGTTGATAGAGACAAGGGTGTCCCGTCTTTTGATGAGATGGTGGCTATCATTTTGGAGGAAGTCGACTTTTACAATCCAACTACGAACATGCGAGGACGTCGCACCTTAGCAATCGCTAAACCAACTCCGAGAGGTTATTGACCACGCCGGAGCACAATCGACTTGACCACGAAGGTCTGTTTCCTGCAGGCAAACGAAGAACAAGCAAGAAACTAAGATTGCAATCTGGATATTGCGAATATAAGGTGAAAGCTTTATTGATCAAGGTGGGGTTCTGTGACGTCTTTGTCTAGTCGTTGAACACAAACGAAGTACGCGAAGTTGCAGCTATGGAGAACTTTAATCTAAACAAAACCCAAAGTATAAACGACGCCCTAAGGGTTGTATATATGGAGGAAGAGGGGGAAATTTCGTGGCCCTTGGAGGAGGGGTCCGAAACCAACCCTATCTCTTGTTTCCCCACACATACGGACTCTAAAAACAGCCTATACTTAAGTATTTCTAAAATACATGGGCCTGACCCAATAATAAGGTGACGTAGCACCTAGAATAGGCTCTGGACGAAATTTATGAAGTGGCATCTTGTATATTTCGTCCAAAGCTTCATGCACTCCTTATGGTGGCTTCAAAGTCCTGAATTCATCACTTGTAACCCCGTTCTTGATCCCCTTGCACATGCCATCATCTCCATGCTTGAACTTGCTCCAAGGTTCATCTTTCTTGTCCAAGCTAGGCCCTTCATTTGTAAGCAAAACAAATGAATCCAATTTAGGCGGCATCATATTCTCATGAACATTAGAATCGTTACCAAGAAACGAAAGTACCCGATAATTCAATTGGCATGCGCGAGCTCTCGTAATTGGTCCAGTATGTATAGCAGCAGGGGCTGTGGGTGTAACAATGGTATTGATGTCCTCATCATCCTCCGCTTCTTGAAATGAAGTCGTCCTCAACGAAAGTTCATCTTCCTCACCCAAATAAGGCTTCAAATCTGCAATGTTAAAAGTGGGACTAACCCCAAAATCTACAGGCTGCTCAAGTTTATATGCATTATCATTTATTTTCTCTAACACCTTAAAAGGACCATCAACACGTGGCATTAGCTTTGATTTGCACAAATTAGGAAATCTATCCTTACGCAAATGTAACCAAACAAGATCTCCAGGTGCAAACACAACATGTTTTCTACCCTTATCTCCAGCACGTTTATATTTAGCATTCATACGATCTATATTTTCCTTAGTTAACTCATGCATTTTTAAAATCAATTCAGCATGTTCTTTAGCATCAAAATTAACCTTCTCCGAAGATGGAAGAGGCAACAAATCAATAGGTGCACGAGGTAGGAAACCATACACAATTTCAAAAAGCCACATCTTAGTAGTAGAATGCAATGAACGATTATAAGCAAATTCAATATGAGGCAAGCATTCTTCCCACATTTTCTTATTATTCTTCAAAACTTCCCTAAGCATAGTAGACAATGTTCTATTGACTACTTCAGTTTGTCCATCAGTTTGGGGGTGACAAGTAGTACTAAAAAGCAGTTTAGTCCCCAACTTAGCCATAAACTTCTCCAAAAGTGGCTAAGAAATTTAGTATCACGGTCGGAAATGATAGAATTTGGCACATCATGCAAGCAAATAATTTCACGAAAGAACAAATCAGCAACATTAACAGCATCATCGCTTTTATGACATGGTATAAAGTGTGCCATTTTCGAAAATCTATCCATGACAACAAATATGCTATCCCTCCCCTTCTTTGTTCGAGGTAAACCTAAAACAAAGACCATAGATATATCCTCCCAAGGAATACTAGGTACAAGCAAAGGCATATATAAACCATAAGGATTGAGTCGTGACTTAGCTTTTTGACATGTAGTGCAGCGAGCAACAAAACAC
Organism: Triticum dicoccoides; assembly: GCF_002162155.2. Classification (NCBI taxonomy): domain Eukaryota; kingdom Viridiplantae; phylum Streptophyta; class Magnoliopsida; order Poales; family Poaceae; genus Triticum; species Triticum dicoccoides. Next base: position 407,615,277 of record NC_041390.1, on the reverse strand, counting down.
TCAACATCCCGTCTCATCTTTGGCCAAAAGAAATGTGTAGAAAGTATGTACTTTGTCTTCTTCACGCCAAAGTGTCCCGTTAATCCTCCTCTATGCGCCTCCTGCAACAACAAAAGACGAACAGAGCTAGCTGGAATGCATAGCTTGTTAGCACGAAACACAAACCATCGTTAAGAACGAACTTGTTCCAAGTTCTCCCTTCCTTACAATTCTGCAATACATCTTTAAAATCAGCATCATGCACATATTGATCTTTGATGGTCTCCAAACCAAATATTTTGAAGTCAAGTTGTGAAAGCATAGTATACCGACGAGACAATGCATCAGCAATAACATTTTCTTTACCCTTCTTGTATTTAATGACACAAGGGAAAGTCTCAATGAATTCAACCCATTTAGCATGTCTACGATTCAGTTTATCTTGACTTCTAATATGTTTCAATGATTCATGATCAGAATGTATAACAAATTCTTTGGGCCATTAATAATGTTGCCATGTTTCTAAAGTCCAAACAAGAGCATATAATTATTTATCATAAGTAGAATAATTTAGACTAGGCCCACTCAATTTTTCAGGAAAGTATGCAACATGTTTGCCATCTTGTAATAACACATCTCCTAATCCAATTCCACTAGCATCACATTCAATCTCAAAAGTCTTATTAAAATCAGGAAGTTGGAGTAAAGGAGCATGTGTCAACTTATCTTTCAATACCGTGAAGGCTTCTTCCTGTGCGGTACCCCAAACAAAAGGCACATCCTTCTTTGTAAGCTCATTGAGAGGTGCATCAATGGTGCTGAAATCTCTCACAAAACGCCTATAGAATCCAGCGAGGCCAAGAAAACTCCTCACTTATGTGACCGTTTCGGGCTGCAGCCAACTCTCAATAGCTTCAATCTTGGCTTTATCAGCTTCAATTCCCTGTGGAGTAACAACATAGCCAAGAAAAGATACTCGGTCGGTGCAGAAGGTGCACTTCCCAAGGTTACCAAACAAACGTGCATCACGTAGAGCAATAAAAACAACACGTAAATGTTCCTCCAAAGATTTGCTATAAATCAATATGTCATCAAAGTAAACTACCACAAATCGTCCAATGAAAGCACATAAAACTTCATTCATTAATCTCATGAAGTTACTAGGTGCATTAGTTAACCCAAAAGGCATGACAAACCACTCATATAATCCAAACTTAGTTTTAAATGTTGTTTACCATTCATCTCCCAATTTCTTACGAATTTGATGGTATCCACTACGCAAATCAATTTTGGAGAATATTGTAGAGCCACTCAATTCATCAAGCATAGCATCTAGCCTAGGAATATTATTAATGCCTCTACAATCAACGCACATACGCGACGTACAATCCTTTTTCGGCACTAAAATGATAGGAACGGCACAAGGACTAAGGGATTCGCGTATATAACCTTTGTCGAGCAGCTCCTGTACTTGACGCATAATCTCCTTTGTCTCCTCTGGATTGGTACGGTATGGCGCACGATTGGGTAATGATGCACCGGGAATTAAGTCAATTTGATGCTCAATCCCTCGAATAGGTGGTAATCCCGGTGGCACGTCTTGTGGAAAGACGTCAGCGAACTCCTGCAAAATGTTAGTGATAGCAGGAGGCAAAGAGGAAGGCATGTCCTTGAATGAAAATAATGCCTCTTTGCACACAATAGCATAGCAAACAGATTTGCTAACATCTAGATCATCAATATTAGATTTGGTGGCAAGTAAACATGCACTTTTCAATTTAATTTCAGAAGCAACACTAGATGGTTTATTATTAGGCTTCATTTGTTGCTCAAATTCTTTTGCCACAATCTGATTTTCAGTCTTATTTTGCTCCTGTTTTGCTTTATTAGCTCTATTAATATCATATTTCAAAATGGAATCAGGAGTCATAGGAAGCAAAGTAATATTTTTATCCTTATGAACAAGAGTATACTGATTGTTTCTACCATGGTGTACAGATTTTTTTATCAAATTGCCATGGTCTACCAAGTAATAAGGAACATGCTTGCATGGGTACCACATCACAATCAACATAATCAGCATATGTAGAGATACTAAAATGCACACGAACAGTACGTGTTACCTTAACCTTGCCGCTGTTGTTGAACCATTGGATGTAGTAAGGATGTGGATGTGGTCTTGTGGTGAGAGATAGCTTCTCCACCATCTCCATGCTAGCCAAGTTATTGCAGCTCCCTCCATCTATGATGACGCGAACATAATGTTCCTTCACAACTCCCTTTGTATGGAACAAATTATGCCTCTGATTTTGCTCAGCTTGTGTAACCTGCACACTCGAAACACGTTGAGCAACTAAACATTCATACCTGTCAACATCTTCAGCAGCCATGTATTGTGTCTCATGATCAGAATCATCTCCACCGTGTTCTTCATGTGTAATAAGAGCCAAAGTCTCCTCATCATAGTCACTAGCAGACTCATACCCACCATCCTCAATAGTAATCATCACACGCTGAGATTTGCATTCTCTCACAAAATGTCCTCTTCCCTTACAACGACGAAAAATAATATCACTTGTGTGCCATGTTGATGCCATGGAAGAAGAAGAGCTCTGCGCAGGCCCGGCAGGTGTGCTCTTGGTAGATAGTGGTGGTTGTGCCTGCTTTCTTGTATCACGGCTGGAGGTGGCACCTGATGGAGATTGACCTGCAGAAAAGTTAGTTCACGCCAATGCCTCTCGATCCTGCACTTCATGTTCAGCTTTACAAGCAAGATGGAATAAACAAGTGATATTAGTATACTCCTTATACTCTAGAATGGTCTAAATCTCTCTATTTAATCCACCCATAAAACGTGCAAGCATAGCTTCATTCTCCTCAACAATACCACATCTAATCATGCCAGTTTGTAATTCCTGATAATATTCTTCTACAGATTTTTTTCCTTGTCTTAAGCGCTGCAATTTTTGAAGTAATTCACGTTGATAATATGGGGGAACCCAACGAGTACGCATAGCAGTTTTCAAAGCAGCCCAAGTAGCTGGAATAGGATATAATCTACAATGTTCAGGCCACCAAACACATGCGAAGCTAGTGAAAGTACAAACAGAAGCAGGAACACGTCTCTCCTCAGGATATTGCAAACATGTAAAACATTGTTCAGTTTCTAACTCCCAAGTAAGATATATATTAGGAACATATCTACCCTCAAATGGTGGAATATTCAATTTCAGTCTAGGAAGATGGTCATGATCTCGTACATCATGTGGTGGTGCAGGCCTACCGTTGCGATGATATACCCGAGGACGACCTGGTGGTGGTGGTGCTGGTGGTTGCGCGTACTTATGATTTTGATCAACCTCATAGTTGTAATGGTCCTCCACCTCTTCAGTAGCAGCAGGAGCGATAGAAGCATCAATAGCGGCACCAGAATTTTGCCCAGGGTCAATGGGGACGCGCTGTGCTCGTCCCACTTGATTTGGAAGGCGACGTTGTTGTTGTTGTTGTTGTTGCTTTTGTTGTTGTTGTTGTTGTTGTTGTTGTTGTTGTTGTTGTTGCTTTTGTTGTTGTTGTTGTTGTTGTTGTTGTTGTTGTTTTTGTTGTTGTTGTTGTTGTTGTAGAGGTGCGTTAGGTGCAGTCGGTGGTGGTGGTGGAAGACGCGCGAGAAATTCATTAAACTTGTTATCGAGCTTTGTTTCGAACATCTTCTCCATGCCATCTATCTTCTCCATGGCCTCTTCAAATCTGTTTAGCACATCTTGCACCTGTACACTCATCATTTGCTGAAATTTATCATGCAACTCCTTATTCGTCATGTTCTCCCAGTCAGTCTCATTGGCTTGTGATCCTGCCATGGTTAGCAGCAATAGAACACACACAAGAATATGATCCTACAGACTACTAACAAGAGGTGGTGGTGGGTGTCACAAATCCGTCAAGCAAATCTCAAATTCTTACCAGTTCTTACCCAGCAGCAGGCGGTGATCGGCAACCGTCATAGTCAAAACTCTCAAAGCTTGGATAGAGCGATTACCAAGGAGAGTCAATTGCACGACATAGATGTATGTGGAGGTGGGAAGGCTTATAATATGGTAGCAAAAAGGGTCAGCAATAATCAATTCAGAGATGCAAAGTTGAATAAACGCTCAACGATGGTACTGTGCTGGTCCTAGGCTAGACCGTGCTAGAGACGCGAGCCTAGAACACTAACAAAATCACAACACTGCATGTAAACAAGGGAGGAGCATGCTCCGATTTTTTTTTCTTTTTTTCCACTTTTTTTGCACTTTTTTCCTCTTTTTTTCGAAAAAGTCTACAAATGGTCTAAAAACCGCCTAGCCAGAATTTTCCAGACTTAGTTTTTTTTTGAGTTTGGAACTATTTTTCTACTGCGGGTAGCACGAAAGTTCAGGAGTCCTACTCTGTCATGACTCAGAGTATGGCGTGATCTGGAAATCCAAAAGAGAGTAACAAAATACAGGACACGGACTAGGACTGGTGGCGGAGATGAATCTGGTGGAACTCGGACTGGTGGCGGAGATGAATCTGGTGGAACTCGGACTGGTGGCGGAGATGAATCTGGTGGAACTCGGACTGGTGGCGGATATATGTTGCAGGTGGACTCAAATTGGCGTGATGGCAGAGGATATGTGGAAGCGTATATGGACTCAAATTGGTGGTGAATATGTGGTGGTGGTATATGGCAGCGACGATGAAGTTGGTGTGGTGATGGTATATGGCAGCAGCGATGATGATGATGCGGTGGTGATATATGGCAGCGGCGACGTGACAACCTGTGAACAGAACTCAAAACTCTAAAGGACTAGACGCTAAGACCAACAACTTGACATGACGATGCAACTGGAAATTCAACAAAGCAAAAACAGAAAAGATTATGCAAAGGCTCAGATTGGTTCAGATATGATGAACTAACCCTAATTTTTTTGGGCTTTTTTGTGGACTGTAGGTATGAAGAATAGACTCGATCTAAACTATGAAAAACTGTAAAATCTCACTGGGCAACCTGAAAATCTTATACCACTTGATAGAGGTGAGGGTGTCCCGTCTTTCGATGAGATTGTGGCTATCGTTTTGGAGGAAGTTGACTTTGACGAGCTGACTACAAACGTGCGAGGACGTCGCGCCTTAGCAATCGCTAAACCAACTCCGAGAGGTTATTGACCACGCCAGAGCACGATCAACCTGACCATGAAGGTCTGTTTCCTGCAGGCAAACGAAGAACAAGCAAGAAACTAAGATTGTAATCTGGATATTGTGAATATAAGATGAAAGCTTTATTGATCAAGGTGGGGTTCTGTGTCGCCTTTGTCTGGTCGTTGAACACAAACGAAGTACGCAAAGTTGCAGATATGGCGAACTTTAATCTGAACAAAACCCAAATTCTAAATGAAGCCCTAAGGGCTGTGTATATGGAGGAAGAGGGGGATATTTCGTGGCCCTTGGAGGAGGGGTCCGAAACCAACCCTAACTCTTGTTTCCCCACACATACGTACTCTAAATACAGCCTATTCTTAAGTATTTCAAAAATACATGGGCCTGGCCCAATAATAAGGTGATGCAACACCTAGAATAGCCTCTGGACGAAATTTATGAACTGGCATCTTGTATATTTCGTACAAGGTTTCATGCACTCCTTATGGTGGCTTCAAAGTCCTGAATTCATCACTTGTAACCCCGTTCTTGATCCCCTTGCGCATACCATCATCTCCATTCTTGAACTTGCTCCAAGGTTCATCTTTCTTGTCCAAGCTAGGCCCTTCATTTGTAAGCAAAACAAATGTATCCAATTTAGGCAGCATCATATTCTCATGAACATTAGAATCATTACCAAGAAACGGAAGTACCTGATAATTCAATTGGCGTGCGCGAGCTCTCGTAATTGGTCCAGTATGTATAGCAGCAGGGGCTGTGGGTGTAACAATGGTATTGATGTCCTCATCAGATGTCCTCTGCCTCATTGTTAGCGGGGCGGGGCCTCGACAGAGTAGGGCCTCTGCCTCGATGCCAGCAGGGCAGGGCCTCGGCGGAGCCGGCGGTGTCCTCTGCCTCGTTGTTGGCGCCACGGGGCCTCGGCGGAGCAGGGCCTCGTCGACACCAGCGGAGCGGGGACTTGTCGGAGCCGGCATTGTCCTCTGCCTCGTCCTTGGTCTCGCCAAACAGCGCCTCGCCCGGTTGATCGCCCTCTTTGTAGGCGGCTGCAGCCTCCACCACCCGCATGCGGTACCGCCAGTGCTCGAGGCGGCCCTCGCGGATGGAGCGGTACGAGTCGAGTAGCACCTCCTGCTCCACCCGCTCCGCGGCGATCTGCACCTCCACCTGCAGGTGCTCCTAGAGGAGATGGTGGTTGTAGGCGACATCGACCTGCGCCTCCCGGAACTGCTCCTCATGCTTCTGCCTCACCTTGTCCATGTATTGGGCACGGGCCTCGCCGATGGTCATGGTGCAATGCACCGGCGAGGATGGCATGGAGGAGGGGGTTGGCGCCGGATCGTCGACTACCATGTTCTCCATTGGGACGTCGTCGTCCTCCGACTACCTGCTGGCTAGACAGTCGGCAGCAATGGTTGCCATCTCCTTGTTTTCCGTCGTCTGCCCATCCCGAAGGGCGCTGGAGCGCGAGGAAGCCATGGTGGGCAGTAGTGGTGTGGACAGGAGAAAGGGAACGGAGGTGGATGACTGCGGCTATGGCCGACGCAACAGTTTATATAGCAATGGTGGGTGGCGGAGGGACGGATGTGTGGCGCCGGAGTAGCCGCCTCGAAAACCGCATATCATTAATGTGGGCGGCAGACGGACGGATGACACTTGTGTCGTTTGAAGGCGGAGCAATCACCTACACCGGGAAGCGGGCGGGTGGCGCTGACCGTTTCAGGCGGAAAGCGCGCGCGGGTGAGGGAGGCCGTCTGGGTGGGCCAGGGCAGTCAGATTCTTGCTGGCAGTGGGTCAGTCCAGCAGCCGGACATGCTGGCTCGCTAGCGAGCTCGCCGAGCTGAGCAACGACAATCAGACAATGGACGTAGCTTTCGACCAGGAGCCGCCGCCACTATCCAAGCCGGTTCATGCCGTGTTCACCATAGAGCAGGTGCAACCCAGAAGAGCTACCAGCACAGGAGGACCTGTGCTGCAACCTCCATCTCTTCAATGAGCACCGGTGAACAAGCGAATGATAATGCCTTCACGGACATGTGGCCCTATGATCCTGGCTTCCCGAATGAGTAGCGGGCGCTGTATCAGACCATCCGTAGGGCCCCCGAGGCCCTTTCCATCATCCTTTGAGTTCTTGTGCTTGCCATGGCGCCGCCGTCTCGCGTTGTCAACATGGTCAACGGCATGAGGAATGAGGAGATGACTTTACTTGGAGAGGATGACAGTGGGGACCCACCAGGGCCATAGCCGCACATACGCAAGTGCCTCCTTATTATATACAACTGTAATATTTCTTGCTTCCTCCTGGTTTCCTGACAACACCGTCCCACACCATTGTCAACCTATGTAGCCAATAAACGAGATAATTGCACAAGTAGCAGCCGGTAGCTGGGACCAAGCAGCTTGAGCAGTATTTGTCTTTTTGAGGTGTGAGCACTGCAGAGTTTTTCTTGAGCAATGTTTTCTTTGTCGATAATCCTACATCTACGTAACACACTACGAAGACTTACGAAAGCTTCCTAACTAAAACTCTTTGGCCCCCCTGATTTTAATGGGGTGGGCCCTTGCACTACAAGAAAAGACACATCCATGACATTTTGGGCCGAACAAATTTTTTTCTGTCAGACTTATGACACTTCTATGACGATAATTGTGACAAAACCCGGTATCATCATAGATGTGGTGGGGTACTACTTCTATGACAAAAAATCATGACAGAAAATGGGCTTTTCGTCCTAGGCGGGCCGGAGACGCAGCTGCATGACATTCTTTGGGCCGTCCATGACGAAAAAACCGTGGTAGAAGCGAGGGCGAGGAAAATATCGGGGTGTTCCCGGTTACGGTGGGTGGTCGGGGCCGAGCGATGCGCATTTCTCTCATACATGCACGCGCGTGGGTGCGAGGCGCTGTGCTCTAACTGAACTCGAGCGAGGCGTTGGGCTCTAACTGAACCCGAGCGATTGCACTGCAGGCTACGCGTTACTGAACCCGAGCGATCGATCAATGGCTGTTAACTAAACCCGATTGAGCGATTCCTTCGCTACTGCTGCTAACTAAAGCCGATCGATGCTGCCTCTGGATGAACAGTGAGCGTTGCTCGGGGGGTTTGGATGAATAGTTCCCGGTGTGGGTGGATGAACAGGACCCCGTGATGTTGCCTCTGGATGAACATGACCTCGATCAATCGAGCCGGTTGGGGCTGGATGAACAGGACCCCGTGGAGGGCAAGATGAATAGGACCACTCCGTGGAGGGCTGGATGAACAGTAGATGGTGGAGGGCTGGATGAACAGTAGATGGTGGAGGGCTGGATGAACAGTAGCCCGTGGAGGGGTGGTTGAACAGGAGCCCATGGAGAGGGCTGGTTGAACAATAACCGGTGGAGTAGCACGCGGTGGAGACTGGATGAACAGGAGCCCGTGGATGAACAGTCGCAGGTGGAGGCTAGAGGAGGTCGACGGTGGATGAATAGTAGCCCATGGAGGCTGGAGAGGGTCGACGGTGGAGATGAACAGTATCCCGTGGAGTCCCGTTTTGCGGTACGCCACACCCCTCCCGATGAACAGGACTCCCGTTTCGACCGTAGCGCTCCTACACTAGTCCATTTCCTCCGTTTTGCGGTATGCCACACCCCTCCCGATGAACATGACCCCCGTTTCGACCGTAGGAGGTCCGTTTCCTCCGTTTTGCGGTACGCCAGACCCCTCCCGATGAACAAGATCCCGTTTCGACCGTGGCCGGTCGAACACAAGGCCGTTTCCTCCGTTCTGCGGTACGCCAGGCCTCGTTTCCATCGGTTGTTCCATCCAAGCCCTCCTGTTGAACACGATGATGAATTCTGTTTCGACCCAGCCGGTTGGCTCCCCATGAACACGGCGACGACGTTGTTTCTCCGTTCCGACCCAGCCATGTACACGAGCCCTGGCCGTACGTATGCGCGAGTAGGCGTTCGAGACCCTGCCCGTATGTACGTACATGGCCGTATTTTCTTTCCTGCACACTGGCCATTGTACGTACGTGTACATGCTACGTGCGCGCCTCTACTATGACACGTGTGCGCCTCTACATCGACCAGTATGTACATACACGTTCGTGACCAGAATGACAACGCTACATACGCTTCGACCAGGTGGGTACCGACTGTCATGCACTTCCTTGCGTGCGAAGATGTAGATGGTGGGTCCTAGTAGTCAAGGGGCGAATCGTTTTTTTTCCCGGACAGACTTCCTTGCGTGCGAAGATGTAGCTGGTGGGTCCCAATAGTTAGGGGGAAACCTTTTTTTCACGAAATACGGTGGCCCGTCTGGTGGGTCCCCGCTCTCAGGTGGAGGAATAATTATTTTGCGCGTAATAAGGAGCACTTTCTTGCGGCGGCCATGGACCCAGCTGTCAGCCTCTCCACGTACAGTCCATGTCCGATGGAAGCCGTTCCTTGACCATGCCGCACCAAGAGCACCAGGGCGGTGGACGACAGCGAGGCCTAGGAAGGGGACGACGTGGAGCCGAGGAAGACGTGGCAGTGGAAGCCCGCGTAGAGAGGAGTACGAGGGTTCACTGGTTCGGCTGCGGTGTGAGGCTGCCATTGGCGCAGGGCCTGGCCAGCGGTGGGAGTAGTAGGGGCGATGAGTCCTCTGCGGCAGCACAGCCGACCACGAGAGGCAGGAGCATGCGGCATGACCGGTGCAGCTTTGGGCGGCTGGAGCAAGAGGACCAGAGGTTGAAGAAGCACTAGGGCAGTTGGATGGACATCGTACGGTCACTAGATCTAGAATCATTCATATTGACTAAGTTGACAAAGCACTCCGTCCCCGTCAACTTAGTAGGCCCACAAGTTAGCCACCCACCAAGGTGGGTCCCAACTAGTAGGGGGAGTATTCATTTTTTTGTGCGTAATAAGGAGGCACTTCGGGTGGGTCCCAGCTGACAGCGGGGGGAATGTTTCTTTTTTGCGAAATACGGTGGCCCGTCCGGTGGGTCCCAGCAGTCAGGGGGGAAGTGTTTTTTCGCCAAATATGGTGGCCCGTCCAGTGGGTCCCTGCTGTCAGGTGGAGGAATAATTATTTTCCCCGTAATAAGGAGGCACTTCCTTGCTGCTGACGTAGACCCAGCTGTCAGCCTCTCCACGTACAATACTCTTCCGATGGAAGTCGTTCCTTGACCACGTTGACCACGCCGCGCCAAGAGCACAAGGGCGGTGGACGACGGTGAGGCCTAGGAAGGGGACGACGCGGAGCCGGGGAAGACGTAGTAGTGGATGCCCATGCGTAGAGGAGTATAAGGGTTCACTAGTTCGCTGCGGTGTGAGGCTGCCGTCACTGCAGAATAATAGGGGGTGTGGGTGAGTAGAGGGATGGCCTGGCCAGCGGTGGGAGTAGTAGGGGGCGGTGAGGCCTCCGCCCCATCGCAGCCGACCACGGGAGGTAGGAGCACAAGGCACGACCGGTGCTGGTTTGGGCGGCTGGAGCAAGAAGACCAGAGGTTGAAGAAGCACTACGGCTGTTGTATGGACATCGTACGGTCACTGGAACTAGAATCGTGCATATTGACTAAGTTGACAAAGCCCTTCGTCCCCGTCAACTTAGTAGGCCCACAAGTCAGCCTGCCACTATACTGGGTCCCAGCTAGCAGGGGGAGTATTCATTTTTTTGTGCGTAATAAGGAGGAACTTCCTTGCGTGCGAAGATATAGCTGGTGGGTCCAAGCTGTCAGCGGTGGTAACATTTTTTTCACAAAATACAGAGGCCCTTTCGGTGGGTCCAGAATGTCAGGTGGAGGAATCATTATTTTGCGCGTAATAAGGAGGCATTTCCTTGCATGCGGTCGTTCACCCAGCTATCAGCCTCTCCACGTACAATTCACTTAAGATGCATGTCGGTCGTTGACCACGTTGACTAGGCTGCGCCGAGAGCACCAGGGCGGTGGACGATAGCGAGGCCTAGGAAGGCAACTACACGGAGGCAGGGAAGACTCGGCAGTTGTTTCCCACGCGGAGGGGAGTACGACTGTACGAGGGTTTACTGGTTCGTCTGCCATCTCCGGAGAATAACAGCAGGTGTGGGTGAGTAGAGGGATGGCTAGGCCAGCGATGGGAGTATGGTGGGGCGGTGAGGCCTGCGCGGCAGAATAGCCAGCCGCAGGGAGGAGAGAGCAGGCAGTCCCGCCGACACTTGTGTGAGCGGCGGGAGCAGGAAGAGCAGAGATTGAAGAAGCACAACGGTCGTTGGATGCACATCCAACAGTCACTGCTTGTGCGTCAACCTTTTTTAGGAAAGCCTCAAATTTGTGGAAAACATCATACAACCCATCTCCCATTATTTCTAATAATTTACAACCCATTTGCTAATTCTTAGGGTTTTTTTGGATCCCATATTCTTTTTGTTAGCATTACATCCCATATTGTGGCCACGGTTAAAAAAATATACGAATTTTTGCATATTTCGGTGCGGTCCGAACTGTTTCTAATCCCGAAATTTTGATTCACATTCAAACTAATTTTAAAAATAAATATATATCAATATAAAATCCAACAAATTGTCCACACATAAAAATCAATGCAATTTAAAATCTCAAAATGAAAAAAAGAAATTTGAAATTAATTGCTGGTTTGATGTGTTTCAAAAATGTACAACCCATTTCTCATTACTAATAGGCCATTTTCTCGGCCAGCCGAATGAAGCTCTCCTCGTCTTGAAAGATTTGCAGCCCAACAAGCCTGACAAAGCGACTTACTTGGCAAATCACAAAAAAACTGGGCTGTGACCATGGACCCAGCTGCGGTCGTGGACCCAGCTGTCAGCCTCTCCACATACAGTACTCTTCCGAAGGAAGTCGGTCGTTGACCACATTGACCACGTTGCACCGAGAGCACCAAGGCGGTGGACGACAGCGAGGCCTAGGAAGGGGACGACGCGGAGCCGGGGAAGACGCGGCAGTGGATGCCCACGTGGAGAGGAGTACGAGGGTTCACTGGTTTGGCTGCGGTGTGAGGTTGCCGTCGCCGTAGAATAACAGGGGGTTTGGGTGAGTAGAGGGATGCCCTGGCCGGCGGTGGGAGTAGTAGGGGACGGTGAGGCCTCCACGGCATCACAGCCGGCCACGGGAGGCAGGAGCACGCGGCACGACCGACGCTGGTTTGGGCGGCTAGAGCAAGAAGACCAGAGGTTGAAGAAGCACTACTGCCGTTAGATGAACATCGTATGGTAACTAGAGCTAGAATTGTTCATATTGACTAAGTTGACAAAGCCCTCCGTCACCGTCAACTTGGTAGGCCCACAAGTCAGCCTCCCACGATGCTGGGTTCCAGCTGGCAGGGGGAGTATTCATTTTTTGTGCATAATAAGGAGGCACTTCCTTGCGTGCGAAGATAGCTGGTGGGTCCGACCTCTCAGCGGGGGGCACATTTTTTCGCGAAATACAGAGGCCCTTCCGGTGGGTCCCAGATGTCAGGTGGAGGAATCAAAGACTTGAGAAGGCGTATAGAACAAGCTAGTGTACCAGTAAAGAGATGTTGCTAAGTTTTATAAACAAGAGAGAGATGCTCCTGTAGCTGGTTCGAATCCAAACCTAGACTATGACTATATATGGTGCTATGCTACTCTGCAAGTAATGAAACTGACATATCCACGTTCGCTTCTCCTCTTCTGTACTTACTCTTCCTAGCATAAGAAGCTCTGGCCGCAGCAACCATGTTCGCTGGCTGCTCGTCCACCTGCTCTTCAGCAGGCAACAACCAAATATGTGCCAAGTTTCCACCCGTACCATCGCCTGTGGGTCTCATCACGCCCCCACCGGCACGCGCACTGCAGCCGGTTGCTCATCGCAACCCGCTGCCGTTGGTGTGGTGCCACTGCTGCAAATCACACAGAGTCATCCGTCGCGTCTCAACCACAATCCTCAACCCTGGTCGAGTCTTCTACAAATGCCCGAATCATGGGGTAATAATATGTTTAAGTGTTGTTCTGCTGCTTTCAGTTGCTGATTTTTTAATAGTTTGGTTGATGATTGTTATAGCCTGGCCTAATAGGGATGATAGACTACTCATATCAATAAGGAATTCCTTCTTTTCCGAGAGCCCATCCGGACAGAACTCCAAAGTTAAGCGTGCTCAGCTTGGAGTAGTGTCAGGATGGGTGACCGACTGGGTAGTTGCTCCCGGGTGCGCACGAGTGAGGACAAAGTGCGCAGAAAAGACTAGTATTGATCTGTGGGGCTAGTCTAGATCCCGCTAGGAGTAACGACCACCGGCGGGTGTGTCCGGGGCGTTACAAGTTGGTATCAGAGCCGACCCTCGCGGTTACATGGATGGTTGCGAACAGGTGCGTGGTCATGTTGTTCATGACGTTTGTGACCCGTCATGGCACCCGACATGGCACATGTACCGGACTGGATGCACAAACGTATGTGCCAAGAGGGAACGTTCCTGTGGCCCGACGAGGATGTGGGTTCCTCTGAGTGGGGGTGTATGTGATATCCTGGCTTAATAGGGATGATAGACTACTCATATCAATAAGGAATTCCTTCTTTTCCGGGAGCCCATCCGGACAGAACTCCAAAGTTAAGCGTGCTCAGTTGGAGTAGTGTCAGGATGGGTGATCGACCGGGAAGTTGCTTCCGGGTGCGCACGAGTGAGGACAAAGTGCGCAGAAAAGACTAGTATTGATTTGTGGGGCCAGTCTAGATCCCGCCAGGAGTAATGACCACCGGCGGGTGTGTCCGGGGCGTTACAATGATCTTCCAATTTGATTCGTGTAGAAAAGGGAAGATTCATGTGATCTGTATTTCTGGGAAGTGGCTGATATGGTGGAGTGCTACTACACTGATTATTTGGTTAGCCGAGGAATCCCAATACTAGCAGGTTGGGGTGTTGGACAAGTAACTGAAGGAACAACAGAAGAGGAAGATGCAGAGCAGAAGGTTAAAGATGCAGTTCCTCTAATCTTGGCCAAGCAACAGCTGCTGAACGACCTTGACAGCAATGAGGAGATGAAAGAGCTTGTGAAGATAATGGGCAAAATCTATGTGCTCTGTAGGATGATTGTCTCTTTATTTGAAGTGTATGTAGCACTCGTGATGTATTCAGTGGCTATGACATGAGCACTTTGCTGAAACTAGTAGTGAATGAAACCTGTGTAGCAGGCTGGGCATAGTGTTGTGAACATATAATGATTTCTATTAACGGAAATCAGGGGGTATCCCCTTTTGCTCATAAATAAATAAATAGCAGAGGCCCTTTTGGTAATAAATAAATAAATTAGCAGAGGTCCTGTCAGGTCAGCTTTGTTCTCATTCGAAGACGTCAACCAAATTGCAGTCCAACAACAAACTATGTCATCAAATTCAAGTTTCACAGCCAAATATGAGTACAACTAAACAATAATGCCATCATGTTTTAGTCATCATACAATCACCAAACACAAATCAGCATACATAACAAGTGATGTTCTCACAGGAAAATACTAAACAACATGTTCACGAGGTTTCAGTTGTCATAGCAAACACAATTTCACATAGTAGATAAAAAACGCCTTCTGACAGGCAAATAAGACAAAAGCAATGTAATCATCATCCGCAGCAGCAGCGTCAACGTCTTCGCCATGTGTATCAGTCTGAATCGTAATTCCCCACGGTGTCATCTTCTTCTTCATCCTCAACATCCTCTAACGTTGGCTTCTTCTTGATCAACTCTTGTATGTCCAGAGCACGACAGGCAATCTTTTCACGGACGTCATTGACGTGATGGTTCTCAAAGATATTAGGACCATCTGTGTTATCTTGTACTGTAAGTGCATCTAGTGCCCCTTAGTGATTTTGGTGTATTGAAGACTTATAGGTTAAGGGACTAATGCGTTTGTGAGTGTACACAGGTCTATAAGTCTATGAGGAGTTTGATATTTACAGGAAAAGTCGACCCCTAAAAATGAATATCTTCGACTGAAGATTTTGTTATTTTTGAAGACTTTCATGAAGACTTTGAAGGTGAAGAAATTGGTGTGTCCATGAAGACTTGATATTCATGCGAGGAATATGAAGCTTGAAGACTTTCGTTTTCATAATTTTGTTTTTCTCTTTCTTGAGTCATAGGAAACACCGTACTATCAAAGGGGGTCGAGGAAATACTAAGGAAAAATTTCCATGTGATGCTCAACTCAAAATCCTACACCTACCAATCCCTTCGAGTGAAGCCATTGGAAATCTCATACAGTTCAGTCAATTTCTTCAGTGACGGAGACGAAGTTCTTCTGGTGTCTGAGGAATTTGTCCTGACTAAGGAGTTAGGAATTCGCCAGTGCGGATTGCCTACACAGTGAGGAACATGATAGCCTTGAGGATTTTACTACTCAAAATTCCGACCGTTGTTGTGCTATGCGCCAGCTGTCCCAAAATATCTATCCACCTAAAGGTCATATCATTGAAGGGCATTTATGTCTTATCATGTCGGGCTGCTCCATAGGCTATAAATAGCCGCCCCCTACAACCACTAGCTGGTTGGCCGCTCCGAGAGAAACTGACACTTGTCATTTGAGAGCAAACCATCCTCTGAGGACTTTGAGCGAAAATCATCAAGTGAGGAAAAACCAAAAACCGAAAACCCAAACACCTACAAACCCCAAGTGATTGAGCATCACTGAAGAGATTGATCCTGCGTGGATCTGACGCTTGTTACATTTGAAGACTGTGCTTCTTCCAGACGGTTAAGCGTCATGGTCTAGAGCATCCAAGAGGAATTGTGGATCACCGAGTGACCAAGTTTGTGAAGGTTTGGAAGTCGCCTGAAGACTTACCACGCGTGATTGGACAAGGTCTGTGTGACCTTAGTTCAAGGAGAATACGGTGAGGACTGGGTGTCCTGAGCTGCGTGTTCAGGACTGGGTGTCCGGGACTGTGTGTCCTCGAGTTTAAATACTCAGCCGCTCCAACCAGACGTACAACTGAGACAACAGTTGGAACTGGTCTACCAAATCATTGTCTTCACCAAGCTTACTGGTTCTATTTCCTCAACTCTTTCATTTCCTCATAACTGTGTTGTGTGTTTGTTCATATCTGTGTTTGAAGACTTTGACTGAAGACTTTCTCAATTTCCTCAGTTCAATTTCTTCAGTCTATTTGTCTTCATCCTGTGTTATCCTGTGATTACGCTTCCTGTACTCTGTGCCTGTCTTCATTTCATCATGATGACTATGCTTGTATTCTGTTATGTTTACTTTTGAGTACTTATTCCGCTGCTAGTAGTTCTTCGCTAAGGAATTTCCTCACCGACAAATTCCTTAGTGAAGAATTTCATAAAAATCGCCTATTGACCCCCCTCTAGTCAATATAATGCACTTTCAATTGGTATCAGAGCAAGGTACTCCCTTGTTCTGTGTGATTTTGGTTTAACCGCCTAGAGTTTTAGCTATGTCGACTGCAGGTATGATCAAGGTCTCTGCTAGGTGTCCTACCTTCGATGGGACGGACTACCCCTACTGGAAGAATAAGATGCGAATGCATCTTGAAGCAATTGATAACGATCTCTGGTATGTTGTGGAAAATGGTGTTCCCTCAGTCACACCTTCTCTGAATGCTGCTGATGTGAAGAGATTCAACAACTCGACTCTCAAGCGAAGAATATCATATGTGGCCATCTGAGCAAAGGAAAGTATGGCAGAGTGAGTGCTTTGTAGACAGCAAAGCTTATCTGGGACAGGTTGTCCAAAGTGAATGAAGGAGTCTGAACTCAGCGTGACTCTCGAGTTGATGTTCTTCGCAATCTCTTCAACCGCTTCAAAAGACTCGACAATGAAAATGTTCAACAAACTTTCGACCGCCTCACTAACATCTCAAATGAGCTTCAAGCACTTGGTGCCACTGACATCACCGACCATGAGGTCGTGAAGAAATTGCTGAGATCGCTTGATTCCTCATTTGACACTCTGGCATTGATGATACAAGAAGGTGCTGATTACAAGTCACTTGATCCCGCTCGAGAGGCTAAATACTCATGAGTTCCAACTTTCTGAAAAGAGAGATCTTTATGGTTCAAGCTATGGTAGATCACGTGCACTAAAGGCCAAGGTAGTATCTGAGTCCGAAGATGAAGACTCTGATAGCAGCCTTGGTGATCCTGAAGAACTGAGCTATGATCTGGCTCTGCTCGTGAAGAAGTTCCAAAAGTTCTCAAGACGTGGTCGCCTTGGAAGACCCTCAAGGAGCAATGATTCCTCATCAAGTGACTACAAGAGGAGGCTCTGCCACAAATGCAAGAAGCCTGGTCACTACATTCAAGACTGTCCTCAATGGGTAAAGGAATCAAAGAAGAAGAAATACAAGGATTACAATTCTGATGATGCGAAGAAAAAGAAGAAATCCTCAAAATCTTCGTCATCAAAATCCTCAAAGCCTTCACATCACAAGAAGAGAAGCTCCAAGAAGGCCAGGGCATTCATTGGCAAGGAAATGGACTCTGAGGCTGAATCTGAAGAAAATGAGGAAGAGGAGTCATCTGAGGAGTCCGAATCCGGAGTGGCAAGCCTAGCTCTCACTACTGCATTCGTCAGCAAGTCTATCTTCAACACTGAAGAAAATAACCTCACCAACAAAGCTGATGAAGGGGATGATGACTATGCTCCCACCTACTACTTCGTGGCAAAGGGTGCCAAGGTACTCAAATATACCTCATCTGAATCAAGTGAGAATGAATCTGATGAAAATCTTAAGCCCAACTATTCTAAACTTGCTAAGATTGTTGTAAAACAACAAAGGGCTTTAGAAAAGGTTCAAAACATGCTAGACAAAAGTGATGATATGTTGGGTGAAGAAATGGATCACACTAAAGCCCTGACTGAAAATCTTCAGAGATTTCAGACTAGGTTTGACAATCTTCAAAGTCATCATAACACTCTCTTATCCGACCATGAGAAGCTTTCTTATGAATTTCTTCAAAGAAAGCAAGACCTTGAGAAGCTAAGAGTGAGTTATGAAGATCTTCAGAAGGAGCGCGATTCATTACTTGCTCAACAAATCAGGGCATCTAAGGAAGAATTTGTTCCTCCATGCTTGAAGTGCATTGAACGTGAATCTGCTAATTTTTCACCTGAATGTTCAAATGCTGCTAATGTTTCAAATTCTTCACATGCCTCTGCTATCACTAATTCCTCATCTGAGGACCTTGCTAGTATCACTGACGATGCAGGGATGAAGGAATTGTACATGACAGGCATGTACAAAAGCCTCAAAGGGCATCAGGCTCTTTGTGATGTGC
The DNA here is from genome assembly GCF_002162155.2 of Triticum dicoccoides. Lineage (NCBI taxonomy): Eukaryota > Viridiplantae > Streptophyta > Magnoliopsida > Poales > Poaceae > Triticum > Triticum dicoccoides. Next base: position 407,596,896 of record NC_041390.1, on the reverse strand, counting down.
TTAAAAAGCAGATCCTCAAGAGGAACCCTAGGAAAGAGCGTATCGCCTTTGAGAGGAAACTCAATGCTGATGGTACATATTGGAAGCCTAAGGAGTACCCCAAAACTACATTGGTTGCTGCAAAGGGACCTCCAGTTGATCCATCTAACTTATTTGGATTTGCATGTGAATATCCTCATTCTGATGATGAGTCAATTGACTCCAACTACAAACTATTCAAAAATTAGAATGGTGAAGTATTTGCTAGATATGTTGGCACTAACTGCAGGAACGGTCCCCCTATGAAGAAAATCTGGGTTCCCAAAAGATGCCTTGAAAATCTTCAGGTGAATGTCATCATGACACCACCTGTGAAGAATAGGAACCCCAGATCAAATTCTTCATATGGATCAAAGTCCTCATATGAACATCATCGTGCTAACCCATCTGTTTCGCAGGGAAGATCTAAGGATTATGGATATGTGCATTATTCTTCAAATCATTATGTCCATAAGTCCTCGAGGAATTTCTCTGCTCACTCTTATGCTTATTCTAACCCCTCTTATGTGAAACGAAATGGACCGGCTTCTATGCCATCCTTCTCGTATGGAGCTCGTAGAATGATGAACTCTTTGCCACCCCTTCAGATGTGGGTGGTGAAGAAAAAGAACTAATCTCTTCTGCAGGGTTAGGTCTCCAGACGCACGTAATCGTCTGAAGAATTTGCTGGAGACTTGAGCATGCCTGATAGGATGCAGGCTAATCATGAAGAAATGAACTTTCATTTCTCACGTCCTCATACTGCTTTATCAATTCTTTTACTTGATGAAATTGATCTGATGAATTGATGTCATATTCTTCACAGATGAAGTATATGAGTTTGTAAGCTGCACTAATTCGTCTGCAGGATGACCAACCTAAAGCCACTGATCGGTGACAAGAATCTATTGATGGATGATCCATTATCTCCGTTGCATCTGAAGCATATCATCTTTGCTGACAAAGGCAAAATTCAGCTATTGGGTCTAGGTAAGCTTGTGATTACAAAGGATCGACACATGGACAAGGTCATGCTTGTTGAGTCCTTAGGATACAACCTTATGTCTGTCTCAGTGCTTTGTGATCTTGATATGGTTGTTGTCTTTGGCAAGTACTATTGTGTTGTGGTTATGGAAGCTGACAATTCCAAAGTCTTCGAAGGCTTTAGGAGAGGAGACATGTATATTGTTGATTTCTCTACAAGACTACAACCAGCCGTGTGCTTACTTGCAAAAGCTTCAGAAGGCTGGCTCTAGCATTGACGACTTGGTCATGTAGGCATCAGGAATTTTCACATGCTTGCGAAGAAGAAGCATGTCATTAGCATCGAGAATGTCAAATTCCTCAAGGATCACCTATGCGGAGCCTGTGAAGCTGGGAAGATGACGAAGGCCAAGCATCCAGCAAAGACTATCATGACCACCACTCGCCCGTTTGAATTGCTTCACATGGATCTCTTTGGTCCTAATCATTATTCTGCTATTTCAAATGAAGCATCTCAATATGGCTTTGTTATTGTTGATGATTATTCTCGCTATACATGGGTACACCTTGTTACTTACAAACATGAAGTGCAGCAAGTCTTCAAACGATTTTCCTTGAGGGCTTCAACCAACTTTGGTGTGAAGATCAAGCACATCAGAAGTGACAATGGCACTGAGTTCAAGAATTCTGTTCTCGATGACTATCTTGATGAACTTGGTATTACTCATGAGTTATCTGCTCCCTACACTCCTTAGCAGAATGGCGTCGTGGAGCGCAAGAACAGGACTCTCACTGAGATGGCTCGCACTATGCTTGATGAATACAAAACGCCTCGTCGTTTCTGGACTGAGGCAATTGATACTGCGTGCCACATCATCAATAGAGTATATCTTCACAAATTCTTCAAAAAGACTACCTATGAACTCCTCACTGATAAGAAACCCAATGTAAGTTATTTCAAAGTCTTCGGTGCTAAATGTTGGATTAGAGATCCTCATCACAACTCAAAATTTGCACCGAAAGCACATGAAGGTTTTATGCTTGGTTACAGAAAGGACTCGCACACCTACAGAGTCTTCAACAACGTTCTTCACAAAGTTGTTGAAACTGTAGAAGTGCGGTTCGATGAAACTAATGGCTCACAAAGAGAGCACATACCTACTGTGATAGATAAACCAGCACCTGAGGAAACTATCAAGTTCAAGGCTACTGAGGATGTCATTCCTACTGAAGAATCTGCTGAAGAATTCATTCCAGAATATGAAGAACGTCGAGCTAATGCACCTGAAGAAAATGCTGAAGAAAATGGTGCTGAAGAAAACACTGATCAAATTCTTCAACGGCAACCAGCTCATCCTCGCATTGCAAAAGAAGTGCAAGTTGAAAAGATCATCAATGACATCAAAGCGCAAGGTCCTCTCACACGCTCAAAAGCTTCACATTTGTCTAACTTTTGTGGGCACTATGCTTTTGTCTCTATTACAGAGCCCACTAAGGTAGATGAAGCATTTCTGGAGCCTGAGTGGATTCAGGCCATGCAAGAAGAATTACATCAGTTCGAGCTCAACAATGTCTGGGAACTGGTCAAACGTCCGGATCCTCGCAAGCACAATATCATCGGCACAAAGTGGATCTACCACAACAAGCAAGATGAAAATGGCCTTGTGGTGAGGAATAAGGCACGGCTTGTAGCTCAAGGCTACACACAGGTGGAAGGAATTGATTTCGATGAAGATTTTGCACCTGTTGCTAGACTTGAGGCTATTCGCATATTACTTGCTTATGCTAACCATCATGATATCACTTTATATCAAATGGATGTGAAAAGTGCATTCCTCAATGGAAAGCTTGAGGAAGAAGTATATGTTGCTCAACCCCCAGGTTTTGAAGATCCAAAGAATCCTCACAAAGTCTTCAGACTCAACAAGGCCCTCTATGGCCTCAAGCAGGCCCCACGGGCTTGGTATGATACCTTGAAGGAACTCCTCATGAAGAAAGGCTTCAAACCCGGTTCACTCGACCCTACTCTTTTCACTAAATCTTATGATGGTGAATTGTTTGTGTGCCAAATATATGTTGATGATATTATCTTTGGCTGTACTGACCAACGTTATAGTGATGAATTTGCCTATATGATGAGTGAAGAATATCAAATGTCTAGGATGGGAGAGTTGAAATTCTTCTTAGGTCTTCAAATTCGTCAACAACGCAATGGCATATTCATATCTCAGGAGAAATACCTCAAGGATGTACTGAGGAAATTCAGCATGCAAGATTGCAAAGGTGTCAAAATTCCTATGCCCACAAATGGCCATCTGTGCACTGATGAAAATGGTATTGACTTCGATCATAAGGTATACCGCTCCATGATAGGTTCCTTATTGTACTTATGTGCATCTAGGCCAGATATAATGCTTAGTGTTTGCTAGTGTGCCTGATTTCAAGCTCAACGAAGGAATCACACCATAAGGCTGTGAAGCATATTCTTCGATATCTAGCTCACACACCAACACTTGGATTATGGTACCCCAAGGGCTCGGCTTTTGATCTTGTTGGATATTCTGACTCTGACTATGCTGGTGATCGTGTGGATCGCAAGTCAACATCTAGTACATGTCATTTCCTCGGACGATCTTTGGTCTGTTGGTCCTCGAAGAAACAGAACTGCGTATCACTATCTACTGCTGAAAGCTGAGTACATTGCCGCTGGTTCTTGCTGTGCCCAATTGCTATGGATGAAGCAAACTCTCAAGGACTACGGCGTCAACATGAAGAATGTGCCTCTCTTCTGTGACAATGATAGTGCCATCAAGATTGCTCACAACCCAGTTCAGCACTCGAAGACAAAGCACATTCAGATTCGTCATCATTTTCTTCGTGATCATGTGTTGAAGGGCGACATTTCTATTGAGCATGTGAAGGCTGAAGAACAGCTAGCCGATATCTTCACAAAGCCCTTGGATGAGAAGAGATTTAGCAAGTTGTGGTGTGAGCTAAATATCCTAGAATCTTTGAATGTTCTTTGAAAAGGACACTCATCCTAACATTTATGCAAAATTAATGACTTAGATGTGCAACACATGAAGAAATGTTTTTCTTCAATCAATGAAGAATAACACTCTTAGTGTGATGAAATTAATGAAAATTTGATTCTCAGAACCCTACAATAATTGTACGCGGTGTCTGAAATCATCATTCTTATACGGTGGGTCACGCCACCACCGAAAGTTGAAATTCCTCAAATTATTCATATTCTTCAACTTTGCATAGTATTCACTGGTTCCGACGTTTTTCTTCATTGGCTATATATATATATATATATATATATATATATATATATATATATATATATATATATGAGTTTATGTCCTCTACAGCATTCACTTATTGCTATTTCTTCAAGTTGGTTTTCTGCTATCTGAATGTGATCGGACCCTTCCCCCTCTATGCTATACTCAACCCAATCTGTTCACAAATTCTTCATGTGCGTTCTATTTGAAACTCGTTCAAAATCTTCACTGTGTCCTAGTCGGCTAAAGAAATTACGAACGGAACTTTAAAACCTATCTTATCAAAATTTTCGGCTTTGTCGCTCAAACCGTTCCGCATCCCACGATACACTTATCCACTCACCCACGATCTCACACGATCTCCACCTCTCACTACGTGGATGACACATGTCATACAAATGAGAAGGGTCAGGGGCACGTTCGTCCAATTTCTTCGGGCGAGCAGTTTTTCACCGTGGCTATAAATACCCCTCCTTCCCTTCCTCACTTCTTTTACTTCGCTCGATCTCTCTCTCCAGCTCGAGCTTCTCAAACCCTAGCGCCGCCGCTACTTCATCGCCGCCGGCGAGGAAGAGCTGCACTGCCTCGACCTCGTTGCCGACGTACTCGCGCCGACCACGGAAATCTTCACTCCGCCGCCGCCGTAGCCGTCTTCCTCCGCCAAGTTAGGGCGTGGAAGATCTGCACAGACGAACTTCACATCTCCTCACTCCAGTTCGTCGTGTTCTTCGTCCAGGGTAATTAAAAGTTACTTTTACTACCCTCGTTGATTCGAATGATTATCTACAAAATCCTCAAAAGTGTTTTTCTTCATATCTTCACACACTGAACACCTCACAAGTCATCTGTTCTTGATTCTTTTCTCTAAGCGTCATTTTTCTTCAAGATTCCTCAATTGTGTGGATCTTCGATCTATACAACTCTGGAACCTAAGACAAAGAACGCTTAGTGAAAATCTTCAAGACTCATCTGGTCAAATCCCTCAAACTTGTTCTTTTTGAAAAACCTTCTGAGAACGCATATGACCTCTCCAAATTCCTCGCAACTATACTCTGTTCACAGGTACACATGTCAGCTGCTGAATCACTAGGTTCTCATCAACTTAACTCATTTGCAGCGTTCCTCGAAGAAAAGTTGCATACTTCTTCAGAGAATTCGATTGTTCAAATTCCTCAACTGAAGAAAATGGCTGATGGTAAAAGGCCACAGAAAGGAGGAAAGAGGCTTGAGGTAAATACAGCGTTTGAGATCCCTGATGACATATATGCTGGGTACTACACACCTACTGAGGAAACCAAGAATGAGCGCAAAGTGCTCAAACAGAGGATAGAGAGGAGATGGGGAAGAGAATGGAGGGAGTACAGATATGTCACTCCTAAGTACATGAAGAAATTCGCACTCAATCCTCCATGCCCAAGAGCTCCATTGGCACCTGGCCAAATAGCAGATCCCACCAGCCTCAAGCGCGGTGAGGACTATCCTGATGAATGGGCCAAGCGCCAAACCAAGTTCGCTAAGCAAGCTAGAGAAGCAGTGAGGAAATTCAATGAAGACTCTGCTGCTGCTGCTGCCTCTGCTGTCAAGCCAAAGAAGGCTATGTCTAAGAAACCTGCGCGCAGGCCAAGTTCCACAGCAATGCCCTCACGGCCAGAATCATCAAAGCCCTCACGGCCAATTCCTCATGCTGCTCCTGTTCCTCCCAAGTCCTCAGCTCCTCCGCCAAAGCCTTTAGCTGTTCCTCCTAAATCCTCAGCACCTGTGCATCTCGCCTTTTGCCAAAGGACTGCCAGCATCTCCATTGCCTCAGGTGTCTCAGCTAGTTCCTCAGTTGCACCAAGTTCCTTAGCTGGCCCCTCACTGCTGAAGACAAAGGCCACTGCTGGATGAGGTCCTCACCCAAGTCCTCAAAAGAAGCAAGTCGCTTTCCAAGTGCCGTTTGATCAAGACGAAGCTGATGATGATGAACTTGCAGAAATCATCAGAGACAGGCAAGTTAGGGCCGCTAGAGCCAAAGGATCAGAAGTGCCACTTCTTTTGGATCCCAAGCTGATCCTCGACTACATTGATGATTGGCACAAGGACCACAACACTCCCTTGCCTGACTTCAAGCTGACTCCTGGCCAGAGTCACATGCTGACCCACTTCATTCAAGAAGAAAAGTGGAAATTTGAGAAGGCCAGGAAGATCAAGAAAGCGCAGTACAAGAAAGAGCGCTATCTGAAGAAAAACGTTGTCTCTATGACAACTGAAGAACATGTCACTATTTAGACTGAGATTAAGAAACTCAGTGATGACTTTGATGCATATCGCGCTAATTGGCTTGGAGCCAAGGTTCGTTTTGTGAAACTTACGGATAACTTCACTTCCAATGTTGCAGCCCCAACGCAATAGGAAATTCCTCAGGCTGAAGCATCTGCTCAGCCTACTGAAGAAAATGCTAGCACCACTAATGACAATCAGGCTGCTAAAGATAATGTGAGTTCCAGGGCTGATGACTGCATTCCAGTTGCTGAAGAAATTGCCAGGGCACCCACTAGTGGTGTGCCTGAAGAAACTGAAGAACTCAGGGCAACTGCATCAGTTGTGCCTGAAGAAAATCAACCAGATTCCTCAGCTGCTCCTGCACCAACTTCAACTCCAATCCTTCCATCTGCATCAGATGTGAAGAAGACCAAGGCTGCAGAGCATGCTGCAGTGAAGAAAAGGAAAGCATCAACTGCTTCAGATTCTTCAGCTCCAAAGAAAATGAAGCCTATGACAAGTTCATTTGCAAATCCGATTGATGCTGTTCCCATCTCAACCAGGCCATCAAAGGACCTTGTTCCTTTTGATGGAGAATATGTGATCCTTAGTGGATCTGATGAAGAAACTCCTTCTGCTGCTTCGTCTGAACCGTTGGATGAAGAAATTGAAGTGGATGCGATCCCTTCAACACCTATCATCTCCTCGCCTATGCCTAAGTTCATAGTTGAAGAAGCTAGCGTTGAAGAAATGGAAGATGAAGATGCGGACATTGGCTCCTCCACACCCGTAGTCAGTGATGAACTCTAGGAAAGTCAGCATCCAAACTCCCCAATGTTCACCCTTCTACAGAAAATTCCTCAGTCCCCCACACAAGCTGTTCACATGGGCTCTGAAGAAACTCATCCCACTGCATCTGTCCATGAGGAAATTCCAGCCACTAGCGCTGAAGAAACTGCTGCTGCTGAACAACCAACGATGCAGACTGCCACTGAGGAGGAACCAAAAATTCCTCAGCCTGAAGAACCTGCGATTGAGATTCCTGAGGTCGTGATGCAACTCACTGACACTCCTCTGCCGAAGCCAAAGGATCCTTTCTCACGCAAGCAAAAGTTCAAGGCTGATGATTTCTTTGGCGAGCACGTATTCTTCGAAGATTACAACCCATATGACTCTGCTCGCATTAGGAAGAGGCGTTTTTGGACTGCCAGTCAAGGAAATTTCTATTCCTCAGTGATGTTCAACAAGGAGAAAATCTTCTACCATGAGCATATTCCTCACGTGGATATGGAATCTCTGCCGTGCTTTGCACCAGTCCTCAGTGTTCTTCACGACGCTGGACTGCTAAACTTTTGCTCTGACATCTGCGATTGGAATGAAGAACTGATTCTTCAATTCTATGCAACGCTGCATATCACCGGAGATGCTGAAGATGTGAATTCATGGGTGCTGGACTGGATGTCTGAAAACACTCACTACACTACACCAGCCTCTGAATTGCTTCGTGCCCTACCACTCAGTCCTCCCCTTGAAGAAGCTCGCTGCATCTACAGTGAACCTGAGCTCACACATCATTACATGCAGGTGCTGATGAAACCTTTGAAGGCAGGTCAAGCACCAAGAACCAAATTCCTCGTGAAGGAATTGTTGTACGTGCCCAGAACTTTCTATCGTATTCTTACGAGGACAATCAGTCCCATCAAAGGCCACGACTCATCTGATGAGGAAATTGTTGGCATCATGAAGAATCTTGTATTCAACATCGTTCATGGCATTCCTGTCAATTATCACGATTTCTTCATGAGGACTATGGCAAATGTTGCACTGTCACCGTTTGAGCTGAAGCCTTATGCACCTTGGATTATGAGATTCCTCAGAACAAGGTCTTCACTCAACTACAAAGCTGATTTCCAGAATCACCTCTGCTACTTGCCCCCAATTGAAGTCCTCAAGCAAACATATCCCTCAGCTGCTGGAAAGGGAAAAGCACCAGCTGTAATAGATTAAGGCATTCGTCCATTGGATGGTCAATTTCGCAAAGCTGCATCTTATTCCACCAATGATGACTTTGCCACACATGACTCTGCCAATGCACCTAAGTCCACTCCTCAAGCCACTACTCTGCGTGTGATGGCTGACCGTGAACTTCTACTTAGTCTTCACCAGAAGGTGGATCGAAATCACAAATGGGTTAAGCGTCAGTTTGGTTCACTTCTTCACAACATGACTGTCACACACAATGCAGTGAAGAAAAACCACTACTACCTCCATCAAGTCTTCGGTCGCACCTGGGCAATCCTATCACATCTGTATGGTGAAGAAGATCTGAAGAACATGGGTCTCAAAGAAAATTTTGACTGGTCTGCACCTCCAACGAAGAAATTCAAGAAGGTCCAGGTTCCTTCTCTGGTGGCCAGCTCATATTCTTCATTGCGCGACACTGATGAACATGAAGATTTAGACGACACTGCGGCATGCCCTACATCAACAAACGACCCCAAAAACGCTGGCGCTCCTTCATCAACATGATTATCTTCAGGGGCGTTAGTCCTCATTTTCGATCCTTTTGGTCATTCGATGACAAAGGGGGAGAAATATGAGTTAGTCTTCAAGCGGGTCTACTATATTGGCGTTTTTTTCCTAAGTTACAACTCTCGTTCTTCTGAAACTTTATTGGATCGAGTTGTAATCTTAAACCCGATGGTGCTCTGATACTTTTGATGCACTATGCTCTGATACTTTTGATGCACTATTCTGCATGCTTATTCCTCGTTAATATTATTGCACGCATGCTGAATTTCATCAGGCACAATATTTCATAATGCATTTCAAATTCTTCATATTATATGTTAAATGCATGTATGAATTACAAGATATAAGGGGAGATCTCCATGATTCAACTCTTCAAGTGTGCATTGCTTCAAAGGCAAATTCCTCACTATACACATCTTCAGGGGGAGTTCTTCTATATCTTGCAATCAAATTCCTCAATATCAGTAGTTACACTTCATATGTTTATCCCCGTTGAAAACTTAACTTATATTGTCATCAATCACCAAAAAGGGGGAGATTGTAAGTGCATCTAGTGCCCTTAGTGATTTTGGTGTATTGAACACTTATAGGTTAAGGGACTAATGCGTTTGTGAGTGTACATAGGTCTATAAGTCTATGAGGAGTTTGATATTTACCGGAAAAGTTGACCCCTAAAAATGAATATCTTCGACTGAAGATTTTGGTATTTCTGAAGACTTTCATGAAGACTTTGAAAGTGAAGAAATTGGTGTGTCCGTGAAGTCATGATATTCATGCGAGGAATATGAAGCTTGAAGACTTTCGTTTTCATAGTTTTGTTTTTCTCTTTCTTGAGTCATAGGAAACACCGTACTGTTAAAGGGGGTCGAGGAAATACTAAGGAAAAATTTCCGTGTGATGCTCAACTCAAAATCCTACACCTACCAATCCCTTCGAGTGAAGCCATTGGAAATCTCATACAGTTCAGTCAATTTCTTCAGTGACACAGACAAAGTTCTTCTGGTCTCTAAGGAATTTGTCCTGACTGAGGAGTTAGGAATTCACCAGTGCGGATTGCCTACACAGTGAGGAACATGATAGCCCTGAGGATTTTACTACTCAAAATTCCGACCATCGCTGTGCTATGCGCCAGCTGTCCCAAAATATCTATCCAACTAACGGTCATATCATTGAAGGGCATTTATGTCTTATCATGTCGGGCTACTCCCTAGGCTATAAATAGCCGCCCCCTACAACCACTAGCTGGTTGGATACTCCGAGAGAAACTGACACTTGTCATTTGAGAACAACCCATCCTCTGAGGACTTTGAGAGAAAATCATCAAGTGAGGAAAAACCAAAAACCCAAAACCCAAACACCTACAAACCCCAAGTGATTGAGCATCACTGAAGAGATTGATCCTGCATGGATCCGACGCTTGTTACCTTTGAAGACTGTGCTTCTTCCAGATGGTTAGGCGTCATGGTCTAGAGCATCCAAGAGGAATTGTGGATCACCGAGTAACCAAGTTTGTGAAGGTTTGGAAGTCGCCTGAAGACTTACCATGAATGATTGGACGAGGTCTGTGTGACCTTAGTTCAAGGAGAATACGGTGAGGACTGGGTGTCCTGAGCTGCGTGTTCAGGACTGGGTGTCCGGGACTGTGTGTCCTCGAGTTTAAATACTCAGCCGCTCCAACCAGACATACAACTGAGACAGCAGTTGGAACTGGTCTACCAAATCATTGTCTTCACCAAGCTTACTTGTTCTATTTCCTCAACTCTTTCATTTCCTCATAACTGTGTTGTGTGTTTGTTCATATATGTGTTTGAAGACTTTGACTGAAGACTTTCTCAATTTCCTCAGTTCAATTTCTTCAGTATATTTGTCTTCATCATGTGTTATCCTATGATTACGCTTCCTGTACTCTGTGCCTATCTTCATTTCATCATGATGACTCTGCTTGTATTCTATTATGTTTACTTTTGAGTACTTATTCCGCTGCTAGTAGTTCTTCGCTAAGGAATTTCCTCACCGGCAAATTCCTCAGTGAAGAATTTCATAAAAATCGCTTATTCACCCCCCTCTAGTCGATATAACGCACTTTCATGTACATCAGGAGCAGTGTAAGCATCATGTTGTTGTGCAACTTCATTAAACGAATTCCTCTGGTCAAACCATTGCAATACTCTCCAGTCATCGCTATGTGCAAATGTGTCTTCCAAGAAAAATATCTGTGTTGCTTGATTTTCCAAAATAAAAGGCTCGTTGGTCTGGTACGCCGCCTTGACTTTGATGGATTTGAAATAATCATCGGCTCTGGGTTTTGCGATCCTGGAAAACAGGTTATACCAACGACAACACAACAGAACCACACACTGATGATCCTCAAAACTGGAGATATACTCCAACTGAACAATGTCTGTTATGTTAGCATACATTTCAGTTGTCTCTTTGTCATACGTATCCGTGCTCATGATGGCACTGTTTTGTGTCTTCCTGCCTTCGTCTCGTGCAAGGGTGTTGTAGCGCACATCTCCAACAACGGAATATTCATAATGTTTTACCCGAGTATCATGACCCATTGCTAGTGAGTAAAGGGCATCATCAACTGCCTGCCCATCCTCCCACATCTTCTTAACTTATGGTTAGAAAATAGACAAGATGATCATCTTATGTACTCAATATATTAAAAAAAATGACAGTGCAATTCAAAAGCTTACATGGCTCTTGAACCATTTCGCAAATCCTGCCATAACCAGTTTGTCAATATTTCTTGGATTTTGCGACAGTAACTCCTTTTTGTAGATGCTGCACAACATAGTGATCGCATCAAACATCTAAATATATAAGAATGTGCTGCATGTTTAGTAGATTACGATGTATAAGCTGCAATACTTAGCACTTACTTGATATAAGGTAGTATCTCAAGACAGTTATTCAACACATACCAAACCATTTTGTCCAAATCTTTAGGTTTGTCCTCTTGTCAACTCCTCCCTGTAACTCGAACAGAATAATAGAAAAAATTGAGCCAGGGATAGTCTTCATCCACCTCTTTGCTAAGCTGATCAGCTGTTTCACTATATTTTGAGCAGAATGTCAACACTTCTGTAGCAATGTAGGCCTCTGCAATGGAACCCTCGGGTCTAGCTCTGTTCTTAACATAGCCCTTGAAAGTGCCTGGCCGCCTTTCAATAGGGTACATCCAGCCATACTGTACTGGACCTCTAAGTAGTGCCTCATCAGGTAGATGAATAGCCAAATGCACCATCACATCAAAGAAGGCTGGAAGATATATCTTCTCAAGGTCGCATAGGATAGTTGGTATCTTGTCTCTAGGACGCTCCAAATCATCTATCCTGATATTTGTACTACAGAGTTCCTTGAAGAATTGTCCCAACTCTGCAACTGCTCTGTATAAGTCAGGGCGGCCTAATACTCTAAGGATAACAGGTAAAACCCTTTGAAGTAGGACGTGGCAGTCATGAGTTTTTAACCCTTGTACCTTGTTTCCATCTGCACTGACTCTCCTTTCAGGGTTGGAAGCAAATCCATGTGGGAATCTCACATGTGCAGGACCTCGCAGAATTCTTTTCTTTTTACCTTGTCCAAGACGTACACAACTGGTGCCATATCCTGTGGTTTACCTTCATTTTGCACCTGCAAATCATGTCTGATACCCAAGTGTGTCAAATCAATCCAAGATTTTAAGGTATCTTTCGTCTTGCCTTCAATATTAAGAAGTGTGCCGATAATGCTGTCACATATATTTTTCTCGATGTGCATCACATCAGGATTATGCCGTAGATCCAAATCTTTCCAATACTCCAAGTCCCACAAAGTGCACCTGCGGGTAAACAATAATCTCTCTTCTGCCCTGCCATGCTTCCTTTTCCCGCTACCATTATTAGGATGGTTTCCTGGTGTAATATGCCTGACCTTCTCTAATTCCACTTGCAACTCATCGGTGGTGAGCCTCTTTGGTGCATCACGGGTTTCATGCTTTGCATCGAACACATGTCTTCGGTATTTTCTAGGATGCGGCTTGTCGTTGGCAAGGAAACCGCGGTGTCCAATGTAACAGATCTTACTAAGTATTGCATATGACAGCGGATTCCTGTCACAGTGAACACATGCAGTGTAACCATGTGTCGTTCGCCCTGACATAGTGCCCAAAGCCGGATAATCATGGATGCAGCAAATTATAACAGCACGCAGGAAGAAATCAGCTGATGGGCTGCTATATAGGTCTCGAGTGAGAACACCCCTCCATAAGTGTTGAAGTTCCTCCACAAGAGGCTCCAAGAACAAATGAAAATCCTTTCCAGGACTTTTTGGACCTCGCATGAGCAAGGCCATCATGTAGTTTGATTCTTTGGTGCAGACATTTGGAGGCATGTTGTAAGGGATAACAAGCACTGGCCACATGCTATATGTGGCGCTCTGGTGGCCAAATGGGTTAAATCCATCTGAAGCTAAGCCAAGTCTAATGTTTCTCGGGTCAGCAACAAACTTTTCGTGTTTCTATTGAAGCTTTTCCACTCACTGCCATGTGATGGATGGCTCATTACATTCTGATCTCTGTACTCCTAGTTCCTAGAATGCCATAGTACATCCTCTCTTGTTTCAGCATCATGAAACAACCTCTGCAATCTTGGTGTAATTGGAAAATGTCTCAGAACATTATGAGGAATCCTCTTCACAACATCGCCATCTTTCCATCTTGATGATTTGCATTTTGGGCATTCACTTAAGTTGGCACAATCCTTCCGGAACAGAACACAATTGTTCTTACAAACATGGATCATATCATATCCAATTCCAACTGCACAAAGGAAATTCTTCATTTTACTATAGGTGTGTGGAAGCTCAGATGCATCTGGGAAAGCTTTGCGGAAAGAAGCCAACATCGCATCGAATGATTTGTTGGTCATCCGCTCAGATGTCTTCACCTGAAGAAAGGTGACCATAGCTGAGAATACTGACAGCTTATTTCCTGGGGTGACAGCCACGTTGCATTGTTCCAACATGCGGGCCCACCGTTTTTCTTCTGCATGTGTAAGTTCACGGAATGCACGAGCATTTCGTAGCATTGTTTCAATGTTGGTTAAACTCACTGGCTCCGCCACCACCTCCTCCTCCTCTTCCACCTGAGCATCAGGCAGATCAAGATCTGCTGCTTCCATGTAGTCAATAACATTGATGTTCACAGCTTCACCATGATGAACCCACCTAGTATATGTGATCGACATCCCATACAAGTGTGGATGATTTTGCACAGTTGACTGGGGTCTTGTAACTGAATTCATACAAATGCTACACGGGCAGAGAAAATCTGATTTCGGACCACCGTACTCAGCTCTAATAAAGTTCATGAAGTTTTCAACCCCCTCGACATATGCAGTGGAGAATCTTCGAGCAGAAGTTATCCAAGTCCTGTCCATCTGTTAGACATACAAATTAGTTCTTCTTTTGATATTACAGGAAAAACATATATGCTTTTTTATGAAGTCCAGAAGAAAATACCTAGGTCGATGTCTAAAGCTATGGCAAGATATTTGGACGAGCAGATCTAAGTAACGAAATATATGTAAAGCTAATTCAGCAAACAGATTTGAGTCCTAAATTGTGGCAGGCTGTTTCAGCAGTAAATAAGGCTGAGCACACAGCTATCGAACTATCGAAGGCCATCGTAGCAACAAAGATCGAGTATAAAACGAAGTAGAGCTATTTCACCTAACAGATTGGCTACTAGACCATGGCAATGTACGTCACAATAAATATATGGTAGGATATTTTAGCAACTAATTGGCCTTGGCATGCCATCTCAGCTAAGCAAATTGAGTGCAGAACAGGGCAAGGAAGCTTCTTAAGCAGAGCATATTGATTGTAAACTACTTCAGCAAATAGTGAGATTAACAGCGTCTATCAACTAACATTCAGCGCTACACCGACATGCACGGGGCCTCAGTCTAGAATGCGCGTACTGTGGGAGAAGCTGACCGCCGTGCATCTCCACACGAACATCGCCAGCGGTGGCGGCGTTGACCGCCGTGGGCCTCCACAAGAACGTCGCCAGCGGTGGCGGCGCGGCTAGAGGATGGAAGTCTACGAGGGTGTACTGTGGGGGCAAGAGGATCGCCGTGCGTCCCCTCAATGAACCGCGGCGCCGACGTATCAGCATGGCGGGGAGGGCGGCTTTGGCGGAGCGAATGGAGAGGAGGGGACGGGGGGAGGGGGGTTTGGGGAATATTATTGGCTAGTTGACCGAAGGGCGGTTGAATCTAGGATTTGGGGGGAATTTTTGCGTGGGGGGGGGGAGAATTTTCGCGCAGTGGGCGGGGGAGTTTGGTGCATGGTCGGTTTCTCCAAGTGCAGTCCCACGTGTCAGTGAAGAGGCAAGCCGAAGCGCGTTCCATTTGCATGAGCCGTGTGCAGGACCGAACGTGTGTGGGGTGCAATGCGACCGCGACAGGGGTGCTGTGAGTGTACCGTCTTTTTCCTTTTAAACTAGGTGCTTCACCTCCTAAAAAAACTTGTTGCTTCGCGCGATCCATTGATACTACTACTAGTAATCCGGTAATCCCGACTAAAATGGCGCGGCCGGATCTTTTCCCACGCGATATGCTGGGAGGTTGGCTTAGTTGGGTTTTTTAGGACGAGTAATGCTACACCTACGTAGTCCCAGTTACGTAATGAACATAATGTGAAACGTGTGAGCTATTGATTGTAGATTGGGGGGAGGGAGGGGCCCACCACCATGAAAATCAGGGGAGGAGAGAGAGAGAGGCAATTTACGTTAACCCTTTTGCAGGTTCCCGTAGATGTTGAAAGATGTGAAATGCGTGAATGTGCATTTACAGATAAGGCCTTCCCTCATTCATCCTTTTCTCCCACAAGATCTTGATCTTTCGTGCAACACATAGGCATCTTGGTAATACTCCTACAATATACTATATTATTGTGAAAGTTCATATACACCGTCCGGATTAATGCAAACACGACAGATTTTCATTACATTTCAAACTTTTATGGGACAGAAAAATAAAAGAAACCCGACCCTAAACCTATTCTAAGGTGGTGACCGACGTCCTTCATCTGCGATTTCCATGTATGGGGGCGGGGTTCAAGACCCGTGAAATGAAGGTGCGGTCTCCGGCGAGGAAAAGTAGAACATGGGAGACGGACCGGCCAGTTGGCACACCATGCCCTACCGCTTCCCATGCCCTACTCATCCTCAGAGGAGTCCCCGACCTCGGCGGTGCCGGACGTTGGACGGCGGCAAGTAGGACGCGTGGCTGATGGTGCTCCCGTCATCGGCTACCAGTGTGGCCACCGCTTGTGCGGCAACTTGAGCGAGGGCGGCGACCTCGAGCTCCATCCCCGAAGACAAGCTCTCCCGTAGAGCGTTCGTGCTTGCGGTCATGGCGGATGTGGTGCCAGGTAGGAGGACGACGCGCTATGGTGTGGAGGTTAGCTGGGCATTGCCGCTTTAAGTAGCGCATTCCGGTGAGGCCAAGCGTCCTGGTGCGTCATTAAGTCGCCGGAGTTGGTTCCTCGGGCACCGAGCCTCTTAACGACGGCATACGGATGGACGACATGAATGCGGGCAGCTGGCGCTGGATGGGAACACACCGTGCGATGGCACGAGGGACGAGGGTTTTTGGTGTGCCAGGGTAGTCAGCTGCGGTCGTGGCAACGTTGGAGATGGATGCATGTCATTGAAAAAGCAAGATGACCGTGTCTAGCGACGATGAGCGTGTCACTCACTGCGGTCGCCGTGTCCAGAGGCGGTGCTGGAGTTGCACCACATTGTTGGCCCCCACGACCCACATGAACGGTTGTCGGTGGCGAGGAGGTCGTGGGCCAGCTCCTCCATTGGACTAGTTTGCGCTACGTCATCCCGACAAGTGTGCCCCACATGTCGGTTTCCCTGTTTTCCCGGCCATATTCGAGCGTCAGTGCTCCAGGTTGCGCATTAGGCCTTTCAATATGTAGGCCAAGAGAGACAACTTATTGTTTATTTGATCCGTTCAAGTATAATCATGTGGCGTTTGCTTATTTCTCATTCCTCTCCAACCCTCTTCTCCATCGATCATGTCTCCCTCCGGTCGAGTCCATCCTCCCGCATGCCTCATTTGAACATTCCGCCGAGTATCATTCGCATGTGGCCCTAGACCATGCTTGTATTTCCAATGTTTATTTGTAATTTGTCCGACATGCATACAAACAAATGGTTTGTTTGAAGTTTCACTTTGCCTCCACTACGTGTCGCTTCGCGTCTTAGTTTTGACATCCCATTCGGTTCATGCCTCGACACATGTTGACGAGATCGATTGATGTTTAGAGATCAATTGCGTGTCGTGCAAGGAGATAAAGGTTCTTATGTTTCTATGATAGAAATGACCCGCAGGGGGGGGGTCTGTGGGGATCAGAGGGAGTATATTGTATGTTCATAAGTGAAACAAATGTATTGTACCCACCCTAGTCCTCTTTCAACCGATCTGCGGACCCCGAGATGAAATTGAGAGAGAACGAGTGGGGGCATGTGTGATACCTAAGGCAGATTCAAAATTTTGAACCGGTGATCATAGCATTCGCAAATCATATATAAAGGGTATTCAATGTTCGTTTCGTTTTTGAACGTACAATATACTCCCTCCTAGCCTTTCTAGTTTACATATAAGTTTTATGTGTAGTCAAAGTATCTCTACTTTGATAAAAAAGTATCAACATTCAACAACGCCCAATCAATATTGTTAGATTCGTACGTACTCCTAGATTTGTACTCGAGATGGTTTCCAATTTGTTTTCAACCACGTGAATGTGCTTGTTCTTGCACATGCTCTTCCTACTAGGATTTCGCCACGTATAGCCAGTCCAATATTAACTTTTTTAAGCTCCCTGTCCAATAGTACTAGTGGAGTACTGACAACATCTGTACTAGAGTATGCAGTGCTCATAGTTGTACTCCCTCCTTCCATTTATATAGGGCCTATGTGGAGGAGAGAGATGTGAAAAAGTAAGGGGAGTGAGCTCTCATGCAAGGGCCTAGCTATATATGCATTCCTAGTTAAATACGTACAATAAATATGAAGAAAGAGATGGAGAGGAGATGGAAAAAAGTACTAATACAATAGCCAACCTTATAATTTTTTTTGCGGGAAATAGGCAACCTTATAGCCCACACTACTGTATGAGTGCATATAATAGATGATGGCTATAGATGACATGGCAGTTCCTTATAGCCATCGACTGGCTATATTATTAACCATGCTCTAATGCGTTTTTCAAAACCGCATTTGACTATTGAGAAGATTAATAGTACATGCAATCTATAATGTGAAAATTATATCATTGGAAGCTCCTTCCACATACGTATCCCTGCCTTACCCTCCCTTTCGGTCACTTACTGGCAGACCCCATGCTTGCTAGGCCCCGCATGTCAGCTACACAATGGGTTTGGCCACGTAAGGGGATCCTCATCCGTAGTATACTCCCTCTGTTTTTATTTACTCTACATAAAATGATGCGGGCGGGGGAGAGGAAGGGACGTCGGGTTGCTCTCAACTACGGGTCCCACAAGCGAGCGAAAACGCAAGACGAAGCGCGTTCCATTCGGTGAGCAATGTGGAGGGTCCAGCGTGCCGGGCTGCAACACGAACGCGACAAGAGCGATGTACAGTCAAAACCGATTGGCCGGTCGTCACCGGAACCACTATTCAAACCAGAACCTTTGCTGCTCAGCCTGCGCCAGCCACTGCCCTAATACCACACCTAATCTCCAGCCCATTACCCCACCTTTCGATCCCCTAGCCCGCATCAAGCGTCCCCTAGTTCGCCGGAAAGCCATCGTGCGCCGCAAGACCACGTACTACAAGATGCTGACACCGGAGCGCCGCGCAGAAATCACGGCAGCGGTCGGCGCCAGAGACCTCTGAGGGAGTCCTGGATTAGGGGGTGTCCAGATGGCCGGACTATACCTTCAGGCGGACTCCTGGACTATGAAGATACAAGATTGGAGACTTCGTCCCGTGTCCGGAAGGGACTTTCCTTGGCGTGGAAGGCAAGCTTGGTGATACGGATATGTAGATCTCCTACCATTCACTACAGGAATCAGCTATTTTGCCGTGTGCCACGGCGGACGGCAAAGGCATGAACGGCGGACGGCAAAGGCCTTTGCCGTCAGCCACGGACGGCAAAGGGCTCCGGCAAAGTAGGCTACGGTAAACAGCTACTTTGCCGTCTGCTTCCTGGCGGCTGACGGCAAAGGCCCTTTGCCATCTGCGGCGGACGGCAAAGAGAGCGGACGGCAATAATTGCGCTGTCAGTCCGTTAAGTGGCTAATGGCAGGCCTTTGCCGTCCGCCGCTGACGGCAAAATTTCTAGTGTCTTTGCCGTCCGCCATATGATGTCATCTACACGTCACTACATGGCAGGTTCTTTGCCGTCTGCCACTGATGGCAAAGTGCAGGTTCTTTGCCGTCTGCCACTGATGGCAAAGTCTTTGCCGTCTGCCACTGTAGGCAAACTGACCAAATGGGTCAGCTCCCAGGAAGCACAGCTGGATGCCACATGTCTTCTTTGCCATCCACGGCAGACGGCAAAGAGCCCGTTGCCGTCGGTGGCAGACGGCAAAGAGCCTGCATATTGGCTCTTTTATCTGTTTTTTATTAAATCCAACAATTTTCATCACAAATATATATGACATATATAGATATATTTCAAAAGGCCATTACAGAGCAAACATATAAGATATCCAACACATAACTTCATCATCCAACCATATATATTACATGCATAGTTCCATCATACATAACAAGTTCAACATAGAGGCATCCAACCATATATATTACAATAGTTTCATCCAATGATACATGCATAGTTCAACGATACAAAAGAAACAGAGGAAGGGATAAGGAGCACTCCATCTAAGCAAGCTTTCGTCAAGTGAATGAAATCTGCAAAATGAAAAATAAGAAAGTTAGAACAAGAAGAGTAGAACAAGAAGAAGACTAGAACAAGAAGAGTAGAACAAGAAGAAGACTAGAACAAGAAGAGTATGTCATTTATGAGCTAACTTACGTGAAATGGATCATACATGAGCTAACTAAGTTGAAATGGGTCGTTTATGAGCTAGCTAAGGTGAAATGGATCATTTATGAGCTAACTTAGTTGAAATGGGTCTTTTATGAGCTAACTAAGGTCAAATGGATCGTTTTTGAGGTAACTAAGGTGAAATGGATCGTTTTTAGCTAACTTAGGTGAAATGGATCATTTATGAGCTAACTTAGTTGAAATGGATCGTTTTGAGCTAACTTAGGTGAAATGGATCGTTTATGAGCTAATTTAGTTGAAATGGATCTTTTTGAGCTAACTTAGGTGAAATGGATCATTTAAGAGCTAATTTAGGTGAAATGGATCGTTTTTTAGCTAACTTGGTGAAATGGATCGTTTATGAGCTAAATTAGTTGAAATGGATCGTTTATGAGATAACCTAGGTAAGATGGGTCATTTTGGAGTTAACCTAGGTGAAATGGGTCATTTTAAAGCTAACATAGGTAAAATGGATCATTTAGGAGCTAATCTAGGTAAAATGGGTCATTTTTGAGCTAACTTGGATGAACTGGATCATTTATAAGCTAACCTAGGTAAAATGGGTCATTTTAGAGCTAACTTAGGTAATATGGATCGTCTATGAGCTAACTAAGCTAATTATGCAATTTTTGACATAAGTAAGCTAAGTATAGATCGTTTTAGAGCTAACTTAGGTAAAATGGATGGTTTTGGAGGTCAGTAAGCTTATTAAGTCATTTTGGAGGAGAAGAAGCCAAGTCTAGGTCATTATGGTAAGCATTGGAGGAAATAAAGCTAAGTCTAGGTCTTTATGCATGTGTTAAGCAAAACACTAGATAAACTTACCAAGATCCAGGAGGTGTAGGAGCGGGGTGGCTCGTGTCGGTAGATGGAGAAGGATCGTGCGATGCTTGTCTGGAGTTACACTGCACCAAAGATCATTTCCAATGTCTTGTTAGCATGATGACACTCAAATGTTAAGACTAGCAAGTAATGTCCATTCAAATAAAACTCACCGTGGTCCCAGGAGCAATCACTAGCATCGGCGGAGCGGTCTGACCTGTCTTCTCGCACACAGACTGCACATTTGGTTTTGACGACTCAGTCATACTAGTTAGTAATGAGACAAACACTACATGAATGTTTTGGCTAATCTGCAGAAGAAACTTACCACAAGGAGCTCGTACATGGCCCTTGCTTGCATGTCATTCCGTACCCTCTCCTCCTCCATCATCTTTGTCATCCTCTCCTCCAACTTCCGCTGCCTCTCCGCCGCCTCCGCCAGAAGTTTCTCCGTTCTATCTCTCTCACTCTGTATAGCAGCCTGCAACACCACTCACATGACCATTTGTAATCATTGATGGAAGCGCACACAATGTAATGGAGAAAGATAACTGAGTACGTATCACTAACCTTGATGGCGAGTTGCACTGGCCGTTCACGAGGCCTTATCTCAGGAGCAGAGCTCGACTGGCGCGCCTTGATCTCTGGGAGAGTGCTAGGACAACGGGTAAGTCCATCTCCAATGGCTATGCAGCCATGGGACCTCCCGCCACCAGATATCATCACCAGCTCTGGATCAATGGGACCCTGGCTCGGGTTAAAGTCCTCCCCTTTCCTCGCCTTCCCCTCATCTCTATATCTCACGAGCTTGTTGTGGGAGGAGATGTTGGTGAAGTTGTTTGCATCATCGAGGTCAGACTGAGAGAAAGCCTTGACTTTCTTGAAAGAGGCAGTGTGGGCCATGGCATACAGGTCGTACACCTCTGGCACCTTATCCGCCTTATTGTAGCGTGCTTGAAAGAGAGAAACAATGAAAATTAGTATTTAAAGGGCTCAAGCTAGCATGATGAATGAATTGCATGAATCATGAAGCAAACCACATACCCAGTTGCGACCGAACTGATATAAGTTGGAGATGCCTTGATGGTGTGTCACACCTTCCATTTGGGCATGTTTGTCCTTGGCCTCGTTGTGGAGGGCTAGCCATTGTTTTGAGCACCACTCATCGACCAACACCTCCCAACAATCCATCCGATCCGCACACCATCTCGGAGGCGCCTAAGTTAGCAAATAGAAACTTGAGCACTACGGCTAAGAATTACTAAATGAAGGAACTTAAGTAGAGAAGGCCTTAAGAATTACCTTCATGTACTGCTCCTTACTCAGGAACTTATCGCGGCACGCCGGCTTGGTCTTCTTGATACCACGCAAGGCGTAGTAGTCTCGAACAGCCTGCACCCGAGCCTCATGCCGTAAGTTCTGGAGTAGGCGCTTGCAGACGTTCTCGATAACATGTGCCGCGTCCTCCTCGTATCCCTCCTCACACCTGTAGAATGTCTGCAATCAAATGAGACAATATTGATTAGTACAATTAATAACTAGCTAGTTGAAGATTTTTAAATGTGTAAAGGAGAAATTACCCAGAACTTTCTGATCACCATGTCTGTCCTCGTGTCGCACACGACACCGTCGATAATCTCATCCGGCGGGGCCGGGGCAGCCACGTAGTGCTCCCAGCTCAATCCAAGCTTTGGAAGCCGACCCTCACCAGGCAACGTGACAAACCCCGGGAAGTTTTGCCGGCACAGAACTCCAAGGACGGAGTTGGGCCGGCGGACACTATGATGGTGGTCCCAACCCCTACAGCATGACAAGGCCAACGCATTAGTTATTTGAAGAAACGTGAATGCAGAAGGTACAAAAATATTAAATGCACTTACGTACCTCTCCCCATCAGGGAAAATCAACCACCTCTGCTCGCGGGTCACCGGCACGGACGGGAGCCGTGTAGCACCAAGCTGGTAGACGTTGCCCCCCCTCCTCCCCCTCCTCATCAGTCGGCTCCCCGCCATCATCAGCATGGCCACTCGGCTCCCCACCATACTCAGGCTGACCCGACCAGGTACCCCATCCAGACGTGTGCTCCTCCGGGGTCTCGTGGGCCCAAGTCTCATGGGCCGAAGGCCCGTCGACCCGAGGCTCGTGGGCCGAAGTCTCGTGGACCGGAGGCTCGTGGACCGGAGTCCGTGCAACCTCCTCCTCAGATGAGTCCACCCTAGCAGTCACGTGCTCGGGTGAAACAGCTGGGGGCGGTGGCGAGGAAGGCGCCGTAAGAATCACCCTACCTCCTCTCTCGCGACCACGTGCTCCACCTCCTCTCTTCTTCTTACCTCGTCCCCTGCTGGGCACCGCGGTCGAAGAAGAAGGGCCCGACGGTGTCGCCATACTGTCCAGCAACGCTCGGCGGAGAGGTGCGTGTGGAATGGAAGACCTCGCACCACGCGCCGACGAAGAAGGGGCCTCGGCGCGCTCCCGACCAGCGCCCACCATCTTTCATCACCTGCCATGACAAAGAATAAACGAAATTAGTACAACATAAAAAAGTACCAACATGAATAATAATATGTATATCATTTAAGTGTATTATCATCAAGTACAACATAAAAAAATTGAATACCTGACACTACTAATAATCTCGATCAGTATCATCAATAAATGCATAATCATCATCATAACTATAATCAATGATGGGCTCATAGGGTTCATTGGCATCAACATGTGCAAGGCCACCTTGATGTAATCGGTCAAGCATTGACAGGTCATCCGCAGCAGTAACCTCTTCTTGTTCCGGCTCTTCTTGTTCCTCCTCTGGGGTGATGTCGGATTCATTGTCACTGTCTACTTCAATGTTTTGGGGTGAAGTATAGCGGTTCTTGAAACGCTTTTTGGAAAGACGTGTCTCTTGGAAGAATTCTCCTTCATATGTGTCTGGGTTAATGTGAGGTTCATAATCCTCTTCCATTGGGGGAGAAAGTCTAGCACGTGACGGCACTTCATAAACGACATCCCAACCTTTCAGATTTGGATTAGTTTGGCAGGCCCACGGTAGATAGAATACTTGGGTAGCCTGTTGAGCCATAATATAGACATCAGGAACATCTAAATGAGTGCTTTGGTTGATTTCAACTAGCCCTATATGTTCATGAGTCCTTCTAGTCTCCTTCGGCTGAAACCAATAACATTTGAAGACTACGACATTCGGTGGGTTTTCACCATAGAACAGAAGTTCATAAATTGCTTCAACTCTCCCATAATACTCGGTACCTCCTTCGCCGATAGCAGATACACAACAATTTGTAGACTTTCGGTCGGCCATAGATAGCTCTTTGCAATAGGTACGAAAGCGATACCCGTTGATGTCGTACTTGTCAAATGAACGGACCTTATAGTCAAAACCATTAGCGACTTGTCTCAATTCGGCGTCCATAGACTCTGAATTAGCCTACAAGTTTAATATGAAAGGATTGTTGCATTATGCACAAATTAGCAAATGAAATGAAATTGTCTAATAGAAATTACTGTTTGTTTGAACCAAGAGATGAAACCGGGATAGCCACCTCCTTGCTTTGCGAGAAGCTCATACTCTTCGACGGAATCCTTTTGGATCTCCGCTCCATATGAGAATATGGCGACGTATCGACTGTATGACATATTCAGGAATAAGAGTAGTTCAAAGGAAATAGAAGTTGCGAAACAATGTACCGAGAACTTACTCGATGTACGGCCGCACTTCTATCAGGTTGTTGAAGATATACAACGAAATGGTCCGCTATTCTACGTTATCCAAAGATACTGGATGTGAAACACTAGCTGGTGCGAGATTCCCTTTGAATAGGCTGAGGTTGGATCCACCCTTTTTAGGCTCGTCAGCATTGTACCGAGGCTTCGGATTATGCAAATGACGATTTTTGGCTTCGTAGTGCGCTATTACGAAGTTTGCCGCCTCCTCTGTGATGAATGCCTCAGCCATCGATGCTTTAATTCTACGTTTAGTTTTACATTTTTCTCGAAGCGTCTTCTGCATCCTCTCAGTTGGGTAGCACCAACGATTTTGCACGGGCCCCCCCAATCTTGCCTCGGTCAGGAGATGCAAAATCAAATGCTGCATTGGATTAAAGAAGCCCGGTGGAAAGATCTTCTCTAACTTGCAGATCAACTCTGGCGCCAACTCTTCCATTTCTTCTAGCACGCCAGGCGATAGTTCTTTTGCACAAAGAACACGGAAGAAATAGCTGAGTTCTGCCAGTACTAGCCATTCATCCTCAGGGATGAAGCCACGCAACATCACCGGCATTACCCGCTCAATCCATATGTGCCAATCATGACTCTCGAGACCAAATATCTTCAGTTTATCAAGATTCGCTCCCCTCTTTAGATTCGCTGCATACCCATCGGGGAACATCAACTGCTGTTGCACCCACAAGAGAATTTCCCTCAAAGCTGGCCTTCCAAGATTGAACCATGCCTTTGGCTTCGTCCAGTTCTGCTTTCCTTTCGGTTCTTTCATGTTTTGTAACGGCCTATCACATAGCTCCTCCAGATCGACTCTACCCTAAGTATTATCCTTTGACTTCCCATCTATGCCGAACAATGTACCAAAAAGTGCCTCGGCGATATTCTTCTCAGTGTGCATCACATCGATGTTGTGTGGGCAAAGGAGGTCTTTGAAGTAAGGCAGATCCCATAAGCATGTTTTGTGAGTCCACGCGTGCTTAGTATTATACCCCTTGAAGTACCCTGGACGTTGTGGATCTGGCTCGAGAGCGTTTAACTGATCCAGGGTCTGTTGGCCTGTCAATGCAGGTGGTGCAGTGTTTTTGACAACTCTACCCTTGATGAAGTTCTTCTTGTCTTTCCTGAACTTATGGCGAGGATCCAGGAACTGTTTATGCATGTCGAAGCAAGAAAACTTGCGACCGGCCTGAAGCCAACGAAACTTAAGAGCTCCCTTGCATGTGGGGCATGTGAACCTTCCATGCACACACCAGCCAACATATAGCGCATACGCCGGCAAGTCATGCGTCGAGTACATGTACCAGACACGCATTATGAAGTTCCGTTTGCTAAAGGCGTCGTATGTCTTGAACCCATTATCCCAGGCTTCTTGCAATTCGTCCTTAAGCGGCTGCATGTACACATTCATATTTTTGCCCGGATAGTTGGGTCCTGGAATTATCAACGTCAGGAAAATATTCTTTCTTTGAACCCATCCGTGCTGATGCCGACTTGAGGATGCCTCGGATCTGCCGCTTTGTCAGCATGTAATTCATCAAACTTTTTCCACGCAACACCATCCGATGTGTGTACCATCATCAGATTCCCATCTGCATCTAGTTCGGTTCTTTTGCCTGTTTTGTGCCATGTCATCTGTCTGGCCGTCTCTTCGACCATGAAAAGACGTTGAAGTCTTGGTACAATTGGCATATACCGAAGAACACTAACGGGGTTTTTGGTGTGTGTCTTCTCACCCATACCGTTGTCTACCACAATATACCTGGAAGACTTGCAAATGGGACAATAGTTCAAGTCCGCATAGTCAAGCCTAAATAAGGCACATCCTTTCTCACAGGCATGTATCTTCTCATAGGGCATCTTCAGTGCACGGAGGATTTTGTCCGACTGGTACAGGTTTGCAGGCATTACATGGCCTTTTGGTAGAAAGCGTCCAAATACTGTCATAATTGCGTCATAGCATTCTCTGCCCAAGTTGAACTGAGCCTTCAGAGCCATTACTTGTGAGATGGCATCCAGCTGACAAAGCTCAGTGTGCTCGTGGAGCGGACATTTCAAAGACTCCAACAGTTCATTGAAGGCCTTTGTAGATTCCTCCATCTCCTTGTCCGAATCCCGAGCATCATCATAGCCTTGCACCATGTTTTCCATCCCGGTACCATGCTCGTCAGTGCGACGACGATCCACCTCAGCTCGGTCACGTTGGGCAGACTCACCATGAAATGTCCACACCGTATAATCGGGCGTAAAACCACTCTTCTGCAGGTGTTTGCCCATTTCAGCCTCTGTCTTCTTTTCCCAATTGCCGCACCGGAAACAGGGGCACCAGGTTTTCTTTTGGCCATTTGCAAATGCGGCTTGCACAAACCCCTTAGTTTTTGTGAACCATTCAGCGCTCCATTTGTTCTAACCAGTGTGACAGGTATACATCCAAGCACGGTCACTCATCTTGACTTTCAGAGCTACTGGACACACAACAATTATATATGTAATTCACCATGTATATATTCATCAGTTGATCTACTTTGTCAATTTTATTACGTCCATGCAACCTACACTCTAATAGGTAATGATAGGTCCTAATCCCACCCGTGTATGTGTAGATTGGGTTCATTTTCCCATGCTATGATCCGGATCCGACGCAAAATTTCAGCAGCACCTCCCCGCTGTTCTCCTGATACACGTCTCTGCAATAAACAGAGAGGATGTGTACCCGGAGAACAACAGGCGAGGCACTGACGAAATATATGCGTCGGATCCGGAGCAAAGCATATGGGAAAACGAACCCAATCTACACATACTCGGGCTGTCCATGGATAGCGTTGGAAAATTAGAAAGAATCAAGGTTATAAATATGCAAATGCATGCATATTTATAACTATGACACATATTGGTTACGCATACTGATGATTCAAGACACATATATAGCTAGCTATCAGGTTTCATTGGAATAGATCAAATAATTAATGGGGGAGGAGGACTTGTCATTTGTGCTCACCCACGAACGAAGGGGCAGAGCTCGTCAAACGCACGGCGAGGTCGTCGAACACCAAACCTCGCAGCGATGAAACAACTGCACATTTAAAACTACACGATCAACACAATTATATATGATGTTTTACATAACAAAATCGAAAAATATATGACCTAACTAATAATTAACAAATATATGACCCCGTCGGCCTCTGGAAGGCCAAAGAACACCTTTTCGGGAGGTGTCGGTGGTCGGGGTGTCCTGTCGGTGTCGGGGTGCCGTGTCGGGGTCGGGGTGCTGTTTCAGGGTCGG
>NC_041390.1:407567969-407568600 GCF_002162155.2 Triticum dicoccoides | reverse complement strand
TCGGGGTCGGGGTGTCAGGCGTCAGGGTCGGGGTGTCGGGGGTCGGGGTGGCGTGTCGGGGTCTTCTTCTTCTTCTTTCTTCTTTATTCTTCTTCTTCTTTTCTTTCTTCTTCTCCCTCCTCCTCTTCCTCCTCCTCTTCTTTCTTCTTCTTCTTCTTCTTCTTCTTCTTCTTCTTCTTCTTCTTCTTTCTTCTTCTCCTTTTTCCTCTTCTATATTGTTCTGTTTTTCAACTTTCTTCTTATTCTTCTTCCTTTTTTCCTTTTTCCTCTTCTTGTACTTCTTCTTTTTTTCAAGTTCTTCTTCTTCTAATTATCTAAACCTAAATCTAACACTAACCTAAACCAACCACTAACCTAAACCTATCAATAACCTAATTAAACCTAAACAACAAAGAAAAATAGTAGAAACAAACAAAAAAATGCTCACCTTAGCTCCTCTCGATGGAGGATGGTCGCAGGGTGGTGGTGGACGGTCACGGTTAGGGCAGCAGCGTCGGGCCTGGCTCTGGGGGCCGCGAGGCGGACGCAGGGGGCCCGCGGCGAGCCTGCCTCCGGGGGCGGCGGTGAGCCTGGCTCCGGGGTGGCGGCGAGCCTGGCTCCGGGGCGGGGCCACGAGGCGGACGCAGGGGGG
>NC_041390.1:407553878-407567709 GCF_002162155.2 Triticum dicoccoides | reverse complement strand
CGGTGGGGCCAGGGGGCGGTGGCGGGTGGTGGCGGCGGCGAGTGCTTGGGACGGTGGGGCGACGGGGCGAGGGGAGGTGGGGCAAGGGGGCGGCAGCGGGTGGCACGCGGGGGCGGCGGCGGGTGGCGGTGGTCGTCTGGGAGGAGAGGAGGACAGATCGAACAGAGAGATGGGCGGGGTGGGGCGCTGTTAGTAACCTAAACGTTTGCCGTCCGCCCCCCTTTGCCGTCCGCTTACTTTCTCTTTGCCATCGGCTAGCAGACGGCAAAGAGGGGGGACGTTAAGTTTCTTTAAACCAGCTCGTCAGTGGGGCCCCCTCCCTCTTTGCCGTCCGCTAGCCGACGGCAAAGCTTCTTTGTCGTCTGCTAGCGGACGGCAAAGAACTGGCTGATAGCAAAGAAGTACTTTGCCATCAGCCAGTTCTTTGCCGTCTGATTTTGGGTAGCTGATGGCAAAGAGCTTCTTTGCCGTCCGCTAGCAGACGGCAAAGAGCTGGCAGATGGCAAAGTAGCTGATTCCAGTAGTGATTGTAACCGACTTTGTGTAACCCTAACCCTCTCCGATGTTTATATAAACCGGAGGGTTTTAGTCCGTAGGACAACATACAGAACAACAATCATACCATAGTCTAACTTCTAGGGTTTAGCCTCTCCGATCTCGTGGTAGATCTACTCTTGTACTACCCATATCATCAATATTAATCAAGCAGGACGTAGGGTTTTACCTCCATCAAGAGGGCCCGAACCTGGGTAAAACTTCGTGTCCCTTGCCTCCTGTTACCATCCGGCCTAGACGCACAGTTCGGGACCCCCTACCTGAGATCCGCCGGTTTTGACACCGACATTGGTGCTTTCATTGAGAGTTCCTCTGTGTCGTCGCTGTTAGGCTCGATGGCTCCTATGATCATCAATAGCGATACAGTCCAGGGAGAGACATTCCTCCCCGGACAGATCTTTGTCTTCAGCGGCTTCGCATTGTGGGCTAATTCACTTGGCCATCTGGAGCAGATTGAAAGCTATGCCCCTGGCTGTCAGGTCAGATTTGGAAGTTTAAACTACACGGCTGACATCCGCGGGGACTTGATCTTCGACGGATTCGAGCCACTACCGAGCGCGCCCAATGTCACGACGAGCATGATCTAGCTCTGCCGCTGAACAGTGCCCTGGAGGCCGCACCCGCATCGGCTTCGACCCTTAATTCGGAGCCAACTGCGCCGATCGAGGATCGGTGGTTGGACGCCGCCTTGGGGGTTGCGATCCCAACAGCGATCATCCCGAACACCAGCCCCGCACTCCGCGAGACTCGTGACTCCAAGGAGCCGGACTCCTCTCCGGACTCCGAACCCTCCGCGCCCCTGCCGATCGAATCTGATTGGGCGCTGATCATGGAGTTTACTGTCGTGGACATCTTTCAGCACTCGACATTCGGCGATATTTTGAAGACACTAAAGTCTCTCTCTTTATCAGGAGAGCCCTGGCCGGACTACGGTCAGCAAGGTTGGGATACGGACGATGAAGAAATTCAAAGCCCACCCACCACCCACTTTGTAGCCACTGTCGACGATTTAACCGACATGCTCGACTTCGACTACGAAGACATCGAGGTATGGACGCCGATGAAGGAGACGATGAAGAACCGGCGCCTATTGGGCCCTGGAAAGCCACCTCGTCATATGACGTATACATGGTGGACGCACCAAAAGATGACGACAAGGAGCGAAAGGACGCACCGAAGGCTTGTTCCCTTGAGAAGCAGTCAAAGTGGCGACGCAAGCGCCGCCCCAAATCCCGCCTCGACAGAAATAACAATCACACAGACCCAGCGCTGGAGCAGGGCGAACTGCTGCTGGACAACGGCAATCCAGATAATAAAACCGAACAAACAAATTCTATCAAGGATAATGGTCCGGACGACATAACGCCGGACAGGCACCCGGAGCAGCAGAATGCCCGTAAAAGGCTTGTTGCCACCGCGAGGAGTCTTAAAAAGCAGAAGCAAAGGCTCAAGGCTGCGCAAGACACACTCCAAATTAGATGGAGTAAAATACTCAACACAGCAGCAAGGTACGGCGACAATCGCCCCTCCAAGAGCTACCCAAAGCGGAAGCTGCTACCTGAATTCGATGAGGAGGCCTCAGACCCTCCACAACCAAATATCAAAGCAGCCACCTGGCCGGATAGACGAGCCCTCTAGCAACACAGAGTAGCATACAACGGCACTAACAATACAACACGCGACCCATGCGAGGGCTCGCACCCAAAGAACGGCGCAACAAGATCCATCTATGGACCACGCACGCGCGCCCCAGCATACAATGCAACACAACAAACATCCGAACAACGCGGTACACCCAGCTACAGGGCTGCCGCACACCCCCTATGTTTCACCGATGAGGTGCTGGACCATGAATTTCCAGAGGGATTGAAACCCGTAAACATAGAGACATACGACGGAACAACAGACCCTGGGGTCTGGATTGAGGACTACATCCTTCATATCCATATGGCTCGAGGAGATGATCTCCACACCATGAAGTACTTACCCCTCAAGCTCAAAGGGCCAGCTCGTCACTGGCTCAAAGGCCCCCCCGAAAGCTCCATTGGAAGTTGGGAAGAGCTCAAAGACGCCTTTCGGGCAAATTTTCAAGGGACTTATGTCCGACCTCCAGATACGGACGATTTGAGTCATATAACTCAACAGCCCGGAGAGTCAGCCTGAAAGCTTTGGAACAGGTTTCTTACTAAAAAGAACCAGATTGTCGACTGTCCGGACGCAGAAGCCTTGGCAGCTTTTAAGCATAGCGTCCGTGACGAATGGCTCGCCAGACACCTCGGCCAAAATAAGCCGAGAACGATGTCCGCATTAACAAGCCTCATGACCCGCTTTTGCGCGGGTGAGGACAGCTGGCTAGCCAGATGTAGCACGAGCGACCCCAGTACATCTGAAGTTACAGATGGAATCGGGAAATCACGGTGCAACAACAATAACAAACACCAGAATAAAGAAGACAGCACGAAGGGCACGGCAGTAAACGTCGGATTCAAAAGCTCTCAGCCAGGTCAAAAGCCGCCCCCTAAAGGCACCAGGGATGAACTGTCCAGCCTCAACAAAATTCTAGACCAAGTATGTCAGATCCATAGTACCCCTGGTAAACCTGCTAATCATACCCATAGAGAATGTTGGGTCTTCAAGCAGTCCGGCAAGCTCAACGCCGTACACAAGGGGGAGGATACACCAAGTGAAGACGAGGACGAGCCTCCCAAGCAAGACAATGGGGAACAAAAGAATTTCCACCAGAAGTCAAAACAGTAAACGTGGTACACGTGATCAAGGGAAAAAACAACGCGACACTCCTAGGAAAATATACCCAAGTGCCTGTCACCGCGAAGTCCTGCCACTGGTCGTCTCAACCGATCACTTTCGACCATTGCGATTACTCAGCAAGTATCCGACGCGCAGGATGGGCTGCCCTGGTATTAGACCCAGTAATTGGTGGATATCACTTCACACGAGTCTTGATGGACGGTGGCAGCAATCTAAACCTAATATATCAGGATACAATCCGCGGGATGGGGTTAGACCCAACAAAAATTCGCCATAGCAATACTACCTTTAAAGGAGTAACGCCAGGCCCAGGGGCTCGTTGTATGGGATCCCTCCTACTACAAGTTATATTCGGCTCCCCCGATAACTTCCGTCGCGAGCATTTAACGTTCCACATCGGTCCATTCCAAAGTGGCTATCAAGCACTGCTCGGACACGAAGCTTTCGCTCGCTTTAATGCAATACCACACTACGCCTCCCTCACACTCAAGATGCCCAGTCCACGTGGCATCATTTCAGTGAACGGAAATATCAAGCGATCTCTGCTCGCCAAAGAGAGTGCGGCTGCCTTGGCAGCCGCACACTAAAGGCGCCCGGACCAGCAAACGCATCCAATAGGTCGTCAAGATCCCAGACACAACTAATCAAGTCCAGCGCCGCTATTTATACCAAATAAAGGGTCACACTCCTATTTGTCAATACAAGGGGCTCAACGCGCGCAGACAAGTGGCAATTTCTTCTCATCTTGAATTATACATGGTTTCTTTAAAAAACTATCTTTTTGCATGACAACTTTTTCACCTAAATTCCTCTCTTTTACAGACGATCATCGTGCTACACCCGTCCAGGATACGGCACAATGGAGACATAGGCGCAGACGTGCAGCAGGGACCCGCTCCAAGGATTCTTTTTAGATTAAAACCCTGCGTAAACCTTTTTTACTGTCTCTTGTTGATACATATCCACCATTGAGAAGGATGCTGACGTCTTGGCATGTGGCCATGCCAGAACAATGCACGTACCTGGACACAAGGGGCTTCTTACAAAGGCCATTATTTAGGCTCGGTTTATACCACAAAGACCGAATACCTTAGGGAGTGTTCGGCGTCGCAAGTTTGGC
This sequence comes from Triticum dicoccoides, assembly GCF_002162155.2. Taxonomy (NCBI): domain Eukaryota; kingdom Viridiplantae; phylum Streptophyta; class Magnoliopsida; order Poales; family Poaceae; genus Triticum; species Triticum dicoccoides. Next base: position 407,563,265 of record NC_041390.1, on the reverse strand, counting down.
CCTATATGCATCAGCTCCGAATCATTGTCTTTGGTCAAATGTTGGGTTTGCCCGGCTCCTGTGTTTTGGTGCCTTACGTTCCGCTTTACCGGCTAAGGTAGCACCAGGAGAACTACTCCGATTGTGCCCTGGTTCATCCAGACGAGCACCTCAGTAGAGAAAGCCGAAAACTGACTGTCATGATATAGCGTGAGACTGGTCAACCACTCGATGACCTGTTGGAATGTTAGAATTCCTCCGACTTAACGAAGGGCCGTTTTCTGGCCAGGCATGTACGCACCCCGGGATCGGGAGAGTGCAGAGCCACCATGGGCTATCTAGTAGCCCCACTGTCAAACTCCTATGGCTAAGTGAAAGTGCTAAAGCATTATAGTCCGGTTGCCTCGCTCGCTCCGCTATCACCTCCTTAATAAGACTAAGACGTCGGGTTAAGTGTGAACGCGTGTTTTTTGTGAGCACCTCCGCATTATATGCGTGGGGGTTGAAGCCGATGGCTGCAATCTTTTAGGTTATACACATGTATACATAAACGGCCGCCCAGGAGGCATCATATTACTTTCAGGCAAAAGTATAAAAATAGCCTTATAAAAATTTATAAAAGCATTTCGCTTACAATGAGATTACATATCACTCAAACATAATATTTTTTGAGCACTGGGTCTCTATCAAACGAGCACCCTCAAGAACTTTTCAAAGTAGTGCTCAACAGCCATTCGACCTATGGCCGAATCTGGCACTGCAACAGTGGTAGCATCCATCTCTGGCCAGTATGCTTTAACACGGGCAAAGGCCATCCGTGAGCGCTCTATGCACGCCGACCTCTTCATCGCATTAATGCGCGGCACCATGTCAAGGAGCTGCTGCACCAAGCTGAAATAGCTGTTCGGTTTTGGCCTTTCCGGCCATAGCTGATCCACAACAGACCTCATGGCGAGTCCGGACAGCCTATTTAGTTCGGCCCATTCGGCTAATTGGTTAGTCAATGAAAGCGGACGCTCAGGAGAATGGAATGGTGTCCAAAACAGCTGGTCCACTTCACGGCCCGTCTGACCCTGGAAGTACTTGGCCGCATCGGCAGCGCTCGCCGCCAAATCCATATACACATCCTCCGAACTCCACAGCCGATCCAGAGAGACATACCGTAGATCTCCGAACTTCCTCCGCAACATAAAGGATTTCCCAGCTACAATATCCCCGGCTTCCCGCAGCTCCTCCTTCTTCGCCCTCATAGCAGAGCGGATGTCTTTTCTCGTCGCAGCAGCCTTCTCATGGTTCGATGCCTTCGCTAGGTTTTCCTTTTAAAGAACCCTAAAACGGTCGGCGGCGGCTTTTAATTCTGTGGCCATCTTGGCCATCTTATCTCGGTTCTCGCCATGCACGGCCTTCTCGGCTTTCAACTCTTCGGCCGCCTTCAAAGCAGCCGCATTACCAAACCTCGCTTGTTCCTTGGCTCGGGCATGTTCTCCCCGCAAGGCTTCAACAGCGGCAGCTCCATCTACAGTCACAACATATTAAAGATACTGACATCATGCTGCTCTTACTATGTGGCGTTTACCAGATAATGACACTTACCCTGTGCCTCGTCAAGCCTTTTGTTAACAAGCTCGATGTCGGCATCTGCCGCATCCAACTGCCGTTTTAAATGGGCAAACTCACTAGTCTGGCTAGCCACCGGAGCTTCCATCACCTGCACATAGAGGCAGTATGGTTATTACCTGGGAATATGATCCTTTGTTCACCATCGTTTCCGACGACAAACAGAGTCTCAGGGGCTACTATCTACACAGGGCACACCTAGCATGTGTAGGACTATCATACATTATTTTACGTACCTCAAAGCCTGTCAGTAGACTCATAAAAGCTTCATGCAATCCGCTTTCGGCGGACGAGATTCTCTCCATCACCGTATTCATCAGCACACGGTGTTCATCTGAGATGGCCGCTCGCCCCACCAACTCCCTCAAAACATCCAATCACACACTAGACGGTGCCGGACTCTTTTTTCCGCTCTCTTCGGGAGCCGGACACTGGGAGCTTCGGGGGTCAATGGGATTATCTTCTGGCCTCACCAGACCTGGAGAGGCCCTCCGCGATGACACTTCGGGGTCGCCCGCTTCCGGAGCGGAGGAGTCCGGAGGAGGCGTTTCGCTCTCCATCATATCAGGAAGAAGATCCCCCGAAGACGAGCTCATTTGACAGGGGCTAAGGCCCGAACTGCAAAGATATATGCGGTGGTTATTTTCTCAGAAAAAAAGATGGCATACCTGTACTATTAAAGTATTTTGGGTCACTTACGACTCGCTGGAGAATTGATCCCCCCGCGGACTTTGTGCGGCAAAAGCACCCCCCAAGGTAGGACCCTCTGTGGGAGACTTCTTCTCCTGTTTGGAAGCTTCAGCTTCCGAATCCCCGGGCGTAGTCCTTTTCTTCCTCCGGTTGTCTTCCTTCATTGAGACGCTCGCTCCCTCGGTTAGAATGGGTAGCGTTGGGGGCCCGCGTCCGCCCGTATTATCCTCCCTAGTATCTTCCTTCAAGGGCTCTAGGCAAGGTGCGACCTGGAGCATCTTTTCCAATACCGGATTGTCCAAACCCTCAGGGAGGGGGGCCGAACAACGAATCAACTTCGCCTTTGTTAGGCAAGTCCTGGTCAAAAAGCAAACTCTCAGAAATAACTTCGTAACAAATGAGAGATAGTATATTTGGCCGGAAGATTCCTTACCTGTTCGGCGGCGCAGTTACTGCTCAGGCCCACGTCCTTGGTGATTTCCGGACACTCTACCTGAGGTCCGAAGAATGACTTGTACATCTCGTCGTGCGTCAGGCCAAGGAAACTTTGAATGACACGCGGTCCCTCGGGATTGAACTCCCACAAGCGAAGGGGCCGGCGTTTGCAAGGATGGACTTGACGAACCAGCATAACTTGTATTACCGCAACCAAACTAAAATGTCCATTGAAGAGATCTCGAATGCGGCTTTGCAGTATAGGCACGTCCTTGGCTGGACCCCATCTCAGACCTCTGCTGATCCATGACATCAGTTGTGGTGGAGGGCCCGAGCGGAAAACAGGGGCGGCCGCCCACTTGGCACTTCTAGGAGCCGTGATGTAGAACCACTCATGTTGCCACAATTCAGACACCTCTGGAATGGAACCTTTGGGCCATGGAGCTCCCGTCATCTTGCATATTGAGGCACCTCCACATGCTGCGTGTTGCCCCTCGATCATCTTCGGCTTTACTTCAAAGGTCTTGAGCCACATGCCAAAGTGAGGGGTAACCCGGAGAAAGGCCTCACACACGACAATAAATGTCGTGATATGAAGAAAGGAGTCCGGAGCTAGATCATGGAAATCTAGCCCGTAATAAAACATCAAACCCCTGACGAAAGGATCCAGAGCAAGGCCGAGACCTCGGAGGAAGTGGGAGGCGAACATGGCGTTCTCGTTGGGTTCGGGGGAGGGGACGGCCTGCCCTCAGGCAGGCAGCCGATGCAAAACCTCGGCGGTTAGATATCTGGCCTCCCTCAACTTTTTGATGTCTTCTTCCGTGACGGAGGAAGGCACCCATCAGCCTTGAAGGCTAGATCCAGACATGATTGAAAGTTTGGAGCACCTGACCTGAACTTTGGGTGTTTGAGATTGAGGTGGGGGAAGGATTCGATTGAGCACGGGAGGAAAAAAATAAAAGCCTTGTCCCTTTATAAAGAAGGTGAATATCAAGCGTCCTCTCTGTAGCCGTTTGGACTTGCCTATAGTCTAGGAGTCCTAGAAGCGGTTGGGTTACCCACGCCCGTATTGATGAGAATCCCAGAATAAGGGGACACGATCCCTGCTTTAACAAGACGTGCCAAGGAAACTGCCTCGCATGACGCGCTGACGTGGGGTAATAAAACGATTCGAACAAAGGCTTGGCCGTGGTGCGTCACACTACGGAATACGTCAGCAGATTAGATTTGTGTAAATATTATTCTCTCTATGGCAATATGTGGAAACTTATTTTGCAGAGCCGGACACTGTCTTTGTGTTCAAAATCTTCTATGAAGTACTTGGAGGAGGAACCCGCCTTGCAATGCCGAAGACAATCTGCGCGCCAGACTCGTCATCATTGAAGCCTGGTTCAGGGGCTACTGAGGGAGTCCTGGATTAGGGGGTGTCCGGATGGCCGGACTATACCTTCAGCCGGACTCCTGGACTATGAAGATACAAGATTGAAGACTTTGTCCCGTGTCCGGAAGGGACATTCCTTGGCTTGGAAGGCAAGCTTGGCGATACGGATATGTAGATCTCCTACCATTGTAACCGACTTTGTGTAACCCTAACCCTCTCCGGTGTTTATATAAACCGGAGGGTTTTAGTCCGTAGGACAACATACAAAACAACAATCATACCATAGGCTAGCTTCTAGGGTTTAGCCTCTCCGATCTCGTGGTAGATCTACTCTTGTACTACCCATATCATCAATATTAATCAAGCAGGACATAGGGTTTTACCTCCATCAAGGGGGCCCGAACCTGGGTAAAACTTCGTGTCCCTTGCCTCCTATTACCATCCGGCCTAGACGCACAGTTCGGGACCCCCTACCCGAGATCCGCCGGTTTTGACACCGACAACCTCTGTTCCCAAGTTCGCTTTGCGGTCGGCCAATCCCCAAGTTCTCTGGAGCCAAGCTACGAGGAGGAGGAAGCCAATCCAATGTTCATGGCGGAGGTCGCGGCGTAGAAGGCCCCAAATGGGTATGAGACGATGGACGTGGACTTCGTGCCGGCGTCCGAGTCCCCGATGGTGCAGGGGGACCAGTGGTTCAACCTGGCGATACTAAAGGAGGACCGGGATGCAGAGGCTCAACTCAACGCGGAGCGCGCGCATGCCGCTACCATCGAGGCTCTCCTACAGGCGGAACCGGATGTCGTGGATGTGAACCGGGCGGTGGAGGCTCAACTTGAGGCGGAGCATGCGGATGCCGCTGCCATCAAGGCGCTCCTGCAGGCGGAACTAGACGTCCTGGACTTGAATCGGGCGGCAGAGGCTTAACTCGACGTGGAGTGCACGGATGCTGCTCTCATCAAGGCCCTCCTGCAGGCGGAACCGAACGTCCTGGACTTGAATCGGCGGCGGACGCTCGACTCAACGTGGAGCGCATGGATGCCACTGCCATCGAGTCCCTCCTGCAAGCAGAACCGGACGTCCTCCACTTGAACCGGGTGGTGCTCTCGTCCGTGCAGAGCGCCCGCACGCTCCGCGTGAAGGAGTAGCTGGAGGCAAAGGACAACCATGGTGTGGAGACACACGTCGGCAGCTACGGGTGGTTCACGCCGGTAGCCAAAGACGACGAGGCCGTCTCGTTCCACGAGCAATGATAGTTTTTATTTATGTTGTTGTTTTTATGGATCTTTTGTTGTGTAAAAACATATATTGTTATGCAAGTCACCTGACTTGGGTCAGTCTACCATTTCAACCGGTTGGATGAGTATCCTACGTCTCCTAACCCTTCTTCCTCACCTCTTCTTCTTCCCAACAGACCACCGCACGGGCCGTACAGATACTCCCCAACATGCGGTTGGATAAACATACTCTATGAACAAAAATTATGTGTCAGCGATAGGATGGGTCAGTTTGGTTTGTTCACATGCGACATCACGTGTCAGTGAGGGTGTGTTCCCTTGGTTGGGTTTGCGGCGTGCAGGAGCGACTTTGCATGTGAGGGTGCGGTGCGACCACGGTGTGCAGGAGCGGCCGTGTGAGGGTGCGATGTGACCGCGACAGCCGTGCGCACGTGTACCTCCTTTTCATTTTGAAAACTTTAGGCAAGCTTGGCAAAAATGTGTGGCGAAGTATGGCAATGCAAGGCCTAGACCCAAACAGCATAAGTACGTACTACGTACTAGGAGTACTAGTGTTAAAAAGAAAGGCGGGGTTTTCCTTTGCGGGATTAATCGATACAAATCCTCGTTTCACGTGTCAATTAATGTATTTTTTCTCCAAAGCCCAAAGAGCTAACCATCTCACTCCTCATCGCTTGATTAATGCAGTGCCATGCAAACCAACCTTCTCACTTCCGCATGCATGCAGGGGATATTAATGTCCTTGGTTGCTAGTACGAGGCAAACCCCATCAATTTTGCCTCAATTAGTGTTATTGGCCCTTTGCAAATTGTAATTTTGATATACTAGCCTTGTGTACAAAAAAATGGAGGTAGTAACTATATTTGACTTCCTTCCCCATTGTGGTGACGTCGATGATATCTTGAACGTTGTCGTTTGGAGAAGTGCGTTCGACGGAGAACACCATTGAGGGAGACCACAGTAAGTTGTTCGCAAGTGCCACCTGCAAGCCGAGACAACTGCCTTATTTGCATCCAGGAAGTCCGTTGAACCAAAGGACGCGTAAATGTACTAGTATACTCGTACACAATAGCGTCGTCCGTCCAGCTTAGTGCGATGAGATGGTTTCTCGAAGAAGACGATGGAGAAGCGGAGTCAGCGAAGAGTGAAATGATGGTTGCTTCGTCCGTGCTTTGTGATTTGACACCTCACTGCTTTGTGATTTGTGATAGAAGGGACATGGGAGTAGACTATGTCCTCTATACTGTACATGCATCCAAGCACGGGAGAAAGAGGAGAGACATTGCATTTTTCTATTCCTTCAATCAATCAATCAGGGAGCTTCGGTTCCATCCTTTTGGTTTTTGCAACACCGTCCACAATGGTTCCCATGATGCCAAAAGCTATTTCACATTTGGCTACACATTGTGGATGCCCTTAACCATACCACTTGGTTTTGCTCCTGTGTGCTATCTACACAAATCTCAATTATATTGATCTAAACAATTATAGAATCAAGATTAGTAAAAGGAGGTGATTTTGCCGTGCGGATGGCGGGGGAGGTTTCTTATTTTTAGAGGACATTGTCTTGGCGGTTTGCTAACATGCGGTCCCACATGTCAGTGCTTTACCAAGCTGATCCGCTTCCCACATGAGGTAGAACAACGGCAGAAGCAACACGTGGTTAACTTGAAGAAGATGAGGGAGAAGCGGATTCAGCAACGAGTGAAATGATGGTTTCTTCGTCCCTCCAACTTCTTTTTAGCATTATTACTTCGTCCCTCCAACTTAATTGCGGGAAAGGTGCAGCTTTGTGATTTGACGTCTCATTGCCCATTACTACGCCGACACCATGACTGGGTGCTTCACCCCGGCTGCTCTGCACTGTATTCCGGTATGACACGTGGACCCGGTAGCTTGATGCCCCACATGTCGACGAAAGGTACTAGAAGATTTATGAAAGCGAGCACTCCACTCTTACGACGGAGGAGTGCACGACACGACGGCCCAGTGAACTGGCACTTGTACTGTATATAGTACTATAGTTTTGCTGTTTCGCACGATCCATCGATATAAACCCAATTAAACAGGAAAGGGCGGGATTTTTCCTGTGTGGTCTATGATACTAGCCATACATTTCAAAGGCAATTTTAATGTATGCAAGCTGAATAATTAAGTAACAATATGATATCTAGTAAAACTAAAAACACAGACTATGATTTATTGTGTTAGAGTGTAGTAGTTGTGCTGTATTGCATAGTTGTTAGATGTAACATGCGAGAACGTGTGGAGATGTAGATTTGGAGGACCTACAGAGAGAAAAGCGTAATACTTTCACCAAACTTCAAAATAAGCTGATTACGGTCACTATATACGTTTTGCGGTGATTATATGGTCACTTGCTCACGGTTCAGCATCAGATTGCACTTTGTTGACCGGCCAAATAGTCTACATGGCACCATGTTGACTAGATAAATTGACCATGTTCCTTGTGGGTCCCACCTGTCAGTTCGCATAGGGAAAAGGTCGGATAAACACAAATTTACGCAGGCACGACAAGACTCCACCCTGTGCGTGGGAATCACCTGGTTGTGTATGTGTCTGTCAGGGCCTGATGTGTGCGCATGCACGTGTAGGTTGAGCACTTGAGCGTGAGAGTGTGTGTTTGTCGTGTGGTGTACTTGTGTGTGCATGCATGTGTGCATGTGTGCGTGTGAGTGTTGCGTGCGTGCGTGGCTACGTGTGTATGTGTGAGTTTTGCGTGCATGCAGTTCTTGTGCATGCGTGTGTGTGTGTGTGTATAATCACCACAGCAACTCCTGTGTGTTGAAACAGACGGCTCAGCATACCAATACAAGGCCACCTTGTCCGCTATGCCCGTGATCATGACTTCAAACCACCATCCAATATTTTTTTGTCGTTTGTTTTCATTCTTACTAGCAAGATGCCCGTGCGTTGCACGTAACATCAAGATGCATTTGTATGACTAGTTTATCTTGTGAGAGAAAAGGATGAATGAGGAAAGGCCTTATTTGCAAATGTGGAGAGGTGTGTGGGTACCTTTTTGCAAAATTGTCATAGTTTCTTTCCTATCCGTCAGATATAAATCGGACGACGTATATTGCAGGATGGCAGGCACACCATCATCACCAACTCAGTTTTTTATACGAGTGTATTTTATCCCTACTCTTATAAAAAGCATAGTCGGTGATGACCGTGTGCCTGCCATCCTGCAATATAGGCCGTCCGATCTATATCTAACGGATAGGAAGGAAACTATGGCAATTGCAAAAAGATACCCACACCCCTCTCCACACTTGCAAATAAGGCCTTCCCTTGTTCATCCTTTTCTCCCACAAGATAAACTAGTCATACAAATGCATCTTGATGTTCCGTGCAATGCATGGGCATCTTGCTAGTATTTTATAAGAGTGTAGATGTAGAGTAGATACAAGCCGACAGGTGGGCCCGATGGTAGTGAGATAATGTGATGCAACACTAGAGATGCCACGTGGAGCGTTTAACAGGTCAACTAGTCGTGTCTTGAGCGAATACAGAGTTGTACGGTGAGCCCGTGACTGTATAATAACCACAAAATGTAAATGGTGACCGTAATGAGTTGATTCTGAAGTCCAATGTACGTATCATGCTTTCGCTTCGAAGAGAAAGATGAAACATGCGTGAATCTGCCGGGGGCTTACTTTTAGAGGACCTAGAGATAGTTTGTGTGCGTACGTGAAAGGGGCGTAGAGGGGGGGTATGCGATGGAGAGAGAGATGCTCTTCGTTTCTCTTTATTATGACTAACTTTATATATAGTATAAAAATATACCAATTCACAGTGCAGAATAAAATATCATTGTGGGCACCATGCAATGCAAGCGTTCATACTCCTCCATATAACTTTGTAATGTTGTATATATGTAGAAATTTGAAAATATTTTTTTTGGCCACACTTTATTCAAAAGGAATGTTGTATGCGAAATAAACGTGAAGAGAGGGCTTTTTAGATCAATGGGGTACGTGATGTAACATGTGTGAATGTGTAGTTGATGCATTTGGCAGGGCCTAG
>NC_041390.1:407542518-407553574 GCF_002162155.2 Triticum dicoccoides | reverse complement strand
AGAGATAGCACGAGAAATAAGAGTGGTCTAGAGAGAGATACACGAATATGACGTCACAGCGAGAGATTCCCTTGAGTGTGTATATGCAAGGGGGAGTGGATAGAGGCACCAGGAGAATATTTTTTTGTGTGTGGTGTCTGTGGTGGTATGTGTGGGTGCGAGAAGATAACGAGACGTGGGGGCAGAGGCTGTGTCACCGTGTGAGATTCAGTGGGTCGAGTGAGGCCCTTCGTTCGGTTCCATCCTGCGCCACATTGGTCGGCCCATGACGCATTTAGGGAGACCCATGGATGACTAGTCGTACAAGACAAAGATAGCATAATTGTGAAGGACTCTATGTCCACTAACAAAGCCGGCTAGGATTTGTAACCCTAGGTTCTCGGACTAAGGTAACCCCTTTATCTATGATATTACTATTCATCCAACCTAACTTTAAGGGACATCCTACAGAATGCTCTGCTGGAATCATACTCGTCGATTAGGAAGAGAGGTGTGAGACAATGCATGAGAGACATGCCTAAAGATAATGTGCGTACAGGAGACACGTAGGCATGTCTATGTATATAGAAAGGGTCGATGGGGATTGTGCGTGTGTATGCTTGCGAGAGGAAGGGTGCTTGTGATAAAGGTTAGTGAAAACAGTCGTAAATGGTTATGAGAGGGAGGGAGGGTTATATCGAGAACATTTGTGTGAGAAAGACACCTCGGGAGAGAGTGTGTGAGCATGTGTGAGAGACCACCAATGGAGAGTGAAACTACACGTAGAAGACTGTTGTACACATTGATTAAAGCTATAAATTGTATCCAAATATTAGGATGGGATCATGATATTTGCAATTCACGCAAGGAACGGTCATTGATCCATCAGACATCTAGATTATATAGAATTTGAGCATGTCTATGTTATTATTCGACACAATTGATCCACATAGTTAGTATTTTGAACTCCAGATAATGCACATGAGTATAGTTCATGCACAATTGATTCACAATCGAATATAAACGTGAGTATAGTTCATGTTGTGTGTGTAAAGCACATTATACATACAAAAGTTACACAATGAACATTATAAATAGCTACCTATGAACTAGCATACATTTGAATTCAACTTAAGGTGGTTTAAAAAAATCGAATTCAACATGAAGTCCATTCAATTATTTTAATTTGATATCATGACATTTGTAAATCATACCTAAATTATGGGGGAACCAATCTTTGCTGTAATTTCGTACATAATAGCATATGTAGTCGTGTACAAAATAGATTCTAATTTAGCTCCTCCATTCCAAAATAATCGTAGTTATAGGATTTTCAAGTGTAAAATTTCAAAAAGAAGTGGATAATTGAATGAGGTTTTCAAACATACAAGGTCAAATTTAATGTTGTCTATTTAGGTGAATCCTCAACGTTCAAGAGTACTCTAAACGTGAATGCTTGTGTTTCAAAATTTCGAATGAAGCGCCAAAGGTGCCTCTACTCGCTCGAAACCGCGTGAGACCAATGTTTGGTAGTACAAGGAAATTACGTTTCTAATAACTCCGGCCCGTGAAACCTACCGGCCCGACGTCCAAATGTGTAAACCGGGGTAGGTTTGTAGCTTCATCTAGACGCCATGCAACCGCCTCCGAAAAACATTCATACACAATGGCCGCCTAAGCACACATGCACGCGGCCGAAATCGCTCCCACCCACTATTTGGGACACCTGGGATTACCATCCTACCCCCCGACCCGCAGTAGGTCCGAAATTTAAGAGGGAGGCAAAGTTTGTACTTTCCCCAAATTTCAAACAAGCGCGTCCAATCTTGTGTTCAAAAAGCCAAAAACAGGCCCATCCCAGACCGAAACATGGTTCTCCCCCTCCCCCCGCCCACCCGTCCGATTCCCCATTCGTAATCCATGGACGCAAAAACTACCTCTCCACCAGCGGCGAAAACCCGACGTCCTCCGTCTGCCACCCCATTCCACCCATCAACCGCCGCCCTCCTCCATCACGCTGGAGCCGATACCCCGAGGTCGTCGTCCACCGCAACCTCAACCGCAACGCCCTCCATGGCTAGTAGTTGAAGCGGAGGCCGAGCCGTCTGTACCTAAGCCAGTTCAACCACACTGTCCTACGCCTCACCGCTGCCGCTCCAACTTCGCCACCCTCCATCGCACCGGAGTTGTTCCTGCTACGCCGTCCTTCGCCGCGTCGGACCTGCTTCCCCTCCGCCGACATACAGCCACGGCAACACAGTCAACAACTTTGCCATGGGTTCGTCCAAGCCTGCACCCTCCTCCAGAACATTGGTTTCCCCGGCAAAAAGAAGAAGATCGGCGCAACATGTGGAGGCGACCACACCGGCAACCGAAAATGATACTCCTCTTCCCTTATTCTTGCAAATCTTATGTGTCTGCTTGCACGGTATTCATCCCACAGAAGACACTAGTTGACCGCTTCTTCTTGATACTAGATGTTGCTAGTAACTCGCGATGCACAAGGTTTCTCCTCATATACTATTTCACCTTAGCTAGAGGTCCGTCGCCCCCCTGAATTTCAATTCCTGGTCAGTTGATTCCCAATTGACGGAAGCATTCCCCAGCGTAACAGGCGCTAGTCTGCCTATTACGCCGGGGAAGCAGCGCCACGGTGTTTATCTTAGGGGCGTGTGGGGCCTAGAGCTACTAGCGCCCGATCTGGAGGTCGGCCGGGATTAAAGGGATGGCCTGGGGGCGCTGCCAAGCATGGCGGTGGTGTGAGGTCGAGGGGAGGACGGGGCGGCGGAGGCAGGGGTCCGGGCCGGTGGTCGCTGGCAGTTCGAGAAAGATCGTCAACAGTGACTGGCGGGAGGTAGACGAAGGCCATCTGCCCGTTCCTTATAGATCGGACGGTTCATTAAAAAAATCGACTGACCTATTTATTTTCAGTCGACTGTTATCTTGATATGACCACATGTGCTGGTGTGCTGGAGGAGTACCTGCATTTCTTGTGCTCATATATTACAAAATAATACGGAGTAGAATCTAATTTTGTTTGCCATGCAATGTTGTAGAGCTATCATATGTCTCCTGTCATTTATTTTTCAGCCACCTGCTATCTGCTAATTTTACAGTGCACTAGTTCCGCACACACTTCACCCATACTCTCACTATTGTGTTTTTATGCAAGGGTATTTCAGACTCTGCTGCTATGAGAGAAGCAAAAAAGAAAAAGAGAGAAGTCGCTCCAGCGTCGTACGCGGATAGGCTAGACACGTTTCAGCCTTATAATAGGTGTAGTGTCAGCAGATGGAGACGGTAAACATAGCTCTGGAGTTGATGACCTTGCTCGCAATGAACCACCATCCTAGGTGCTTGCTTTAACTTCGCGGTGTCATATGTGGTTGCATGTTCCATATGGTGTCTAGCTTGTATTCGAAAGGCCGAAGTCGGACTTTATTAAGATAAGAAAAGATATTTTTTACATGAACCACCATCCCATGAGCACCAAAAGACAAATAGCTAGTCAGGGCACTGGCCGAGCCAGTGACAAGCCCAACAAAGAGAGGCATCATCTGGAAGCCAACTAAAAAGCCGTGATGGTGGTGAAGCAGCCCGCCTCCCACGAGGCTCTCAAGTCCTAGATGATCATGCTCACCACTCCAGCCGGATGTCAAGCTTGTATTGCTTCCAATTTGGTTAAATTGCATCTGCTTAGCTTACACATTATACCTTTGAATATGACATGCCTTTCTATTTTTGGTACATACTAGTACATGTGTGTATTGACCATGTTCTTACATCAAACTAATGTTCTTGTGTATCCCTCATCAACCACTTATGATGAGGCAGTCAGGCAAGTGGATTACTCCTCATTTAAAGAATGCGGCGTCAGCCTCCTGACATGATTCTCAAGAAACAGCAAGGCTAGATGAAGATAGTGAACGTAGTTGTGTAGTTGATTACTGCATTTCCCCTACACTAGCATCACAGGTGCTTGCTCTAACTTGGCAGCGTGATATGTGGTTGCATGTTGCATATGGTGTCTAGATTGTAATTCTTCCAATCTGGTTAAACTGCATGTGCTATTTTGCATAGCTTATACATTATACCTGTTAATGTGACATGCCTTCCTGTATTTAGTACATAGTACATCTTTCTATTAAGCATGTCCTCACATAAAACTATTGTTTTTTTGTATCCCGCATAAATCAATATGACGAGACACCTTCAGTATATGCAGTGTGATATTAGTTGCATCTTTGATATGATTTATAGCATGCACTACATCTAATTTGTTGAAATGCCATTTATGATGGGACACTTTTAACTTGACAGATTCATATTGGTTGCATCTTTCACATGGTGTCGCTTGCATTGCTTCTTATTTGGTGAAATGGTTTCTGCGTTTACACAAACAGTTGTGAATATGCCATGCCGTCCTGTTTTTCATATTATTCCATCCTGGAATCATGTGTTTGCCTTACATCAAAGTAGGGATTGTCAGTATCATGCAAGAATGAGTTCTGAAGAGTGAATTTATTGCTTTTTCTTGTCGGTTTTACTTGACAATTCAAAATCAATAAAGCAGAAGGAAGTTAGCAAGGCAGTGGATGAAGGTGCTCCTTCCAAATGGAGGGCCTCTACAGATTCTTATCCTCCATCCCCCCAAGATGATTTTCAACACAACACATGCATACACACTCAACGTAGGTGTGTTGGTGATGAGCACGTCTCCCCTAGTGCACCATCACAGGTGCTCCCTCTAACTTGGCACTGTTATATGTGGTTGCATGTTATGTATGATCTCTAGCTTGTATTGCTTCTAATTTTGTTGAATTTCATCTGCTTACTTTACACATTATACTTGTGACTAAGACACATGTTCCTGTTTCTAGAACATACAATATCTATCTATCACACCATGTTCTTACATCAAAGTACATTTGTTCTGAAGAACTAAATTGTTATTCGTTTTTTGTCGGCTTGACTTAACATGGCACAGAGGAAGAGGAAGCAAGACAGAACAACAGGGAAAGGGAAGCAGAACAATCCTGTAGATTCTGCTGGTGCTGATGGTGCTATAGAAGGTGAAAGTCCAGCGGAAAATTGTACCGACAGGGTATCTCGTGCTACACGAGCAGCAGAACAAGCCAAACAGAAACAAATAGTTGCCGCCAAACAAGCAGAGACAACCCTAGTTGTTGCAACACCTTCCATAGTACCACCAGCTGCATGATTTACTCGTTGGTCAACTCAGCTAGCAGCACGTTCCCAAGCTCCCTTGCCACTACTTTGGAAGCACTCTTGACACAAGATGAGTTGGCAAGGTCAGATGAACTTTGTGAGCTTCAACAGCAAGAAGGTAGCTGCTGGAGTCAAGTTAGAGTTGCATGCTTCTTTATATGTAGTCTCACAGTTTGATGTACACTAACACTTCCTATGTTTGTTGTTGGACTAGCTCCTAGGTGCAAGAGGAAACAAACATCAGGGATAATGCTCGATAGGTTAACTAAATCTAGAGGAGGAAGAATGGAGATCCGTTTTGAGGCAGGTCTAAAAAGGCCACGTGATGCTACAGAGTTAGCCAAGTTAGTATTAGAGGCATCGGTTGCTGCTAGGTGTCATGTACGTATCCTCCCAACATGGATTCAGTACAGGAATGACAAAGATGAAATCCAGTTTAACACCTTCCTCAACCATTTATCTGTAAGTATGGTTATGTGTGGAAACTAGTAATATCATCTTGCTCTATCCAATACTTTCTAGGTTGCTGATAATGAG
This sequence comes from Triticum dicoccoides, assembly GCF_002162155.2. NCBI lineage: Eukaryota > Viridiplantae > Streptophyta > Magnoliopsida > Poales > Poaceae > Triticum > Triticum dicoccoides. Next base: position 407,547,829 of record NC_041390.1, on the reverse strand, counting down.
ACTCCCATAATTTTCAACAGATGAGGTTCAAGTTGGATAGCCAAGATGATGCAACCAGACAAGCTTGCACCCATGTTTTCAAGTCTGCTCTGAGATAGTATCGGTATAATTTGAGGAAAACTCACTTTGAAGGCAAGGCTAACAGTGAACTTGCCCAAACATCTCGAGTGGAAAATATATCTGATGAAGACTGGAGAGGCCTCGTTAAACACTGGTCCGATCCGAAGTATCAGGTACATTATATATATGTGATCAGATCACATGTTGAAGTCCTATTTACGCATGTGCCACACAAATCTATCTTCTTGTAGATGAACTGTTCAAAGAATAAGGCCAATCGTATGAAAGTGAAATTCCAACACACGACAGGAACTCGTAGCTATATTGCACACTGCGAGGCTCTTGTAATTAGCTGATGTTTCACTGTTTTTGCTGTACCATATTATCAGATCTATATTGACTTGTTCCAAATGCAGAGGAAAGCCCGCAAGGACCAAAAAGTACCTGAACCAAACACTGTGGAAATCTTCAAGGACTGTCACACCAGCAAGAAGAAGGGCATGACTACACCAGTCAAAGCCGTTATTGTAAGTCCTTAATCCTCATGCCTTTTAACTACTAATTATTCTGACTTGTGCCTTGAACTGTATGGTTTGCAGCCAATGTCTATTACTCTTTTCAATTTTATAGATAATTGTCTTAGCGTATCATTGCACCTTACAAGGTTTAAAAGAGAGGAGTGATGTTCCTTTGATCTTGACCTATAATCTAGTTCCGTGCTAGACTTGCCCACACAATGTTACAATTGCGTGTTTGTCTGTTCTTAGTTGTTTTGTGATATGAATGATGTCATACTATGCTTACTGTATTATAAACTTCGTCTCTTTATCCTTAGCCCACAATACAATGTGAAGAAATAGACAATACATTAGCGATGGTACATGGTCATATGTTTGGAACCTGGTTTTATTATGTACTTTGCAATAAAATACAACTATTATTTTACATGGGTTCACCAAAATAAGTTCTGTATATAGACCAAAGCTATTTTGTTTGGTTTTGCTACCTCCTTAATATCTTCTATTCTGGTACTGCTAATGTAAAACCACAACTTTTCAGCGAGCTATGGAAAAAATGGTGGAACCGCCACCTTCTGAAGGTGGCGAGGCAACTATAACCGCAATGACAGCTCTTGCTGCAGTGGGTCAGTACCTGTCCACTAACAGTGCCAAAAGCACGTTCTTGCGTAATAATGGCTTGGTTGTTAAGGCAATCTCATCCAAACTGCCTCATGATCAAGATACTCAAGCTCAACACAATGTTCTATCTGCGCTCCAGACACAAGTCCATTCCCTAACAGAGACCCATTGTGAAACAAGGAGATACATTGTTTGATGTCGTCAAGATATGCATGGTTTTGAAACCAGATTATTAGACATTTGGTATGTTTTTCAGGAGCCTAGGAGAACTGAAGGCGAAGGTTATGGTGCTCCATTGGACAATACAACATGAAAACGTAACAGTCAGGTCAAATGAACTGAGCTTCTGAACTTCTGGTGGTGCATTTATCTGCTAGACTATTAACTTTTATGCCAACCTTCCTTTTGTTCTATAGTTGTAATTTGTTTTGGTGCGATACAAAATTTGTTCTTAACATGCAGCCACCGGCTCAAGAAAACAACAAGCCATTTTTGTGTAGTGTAGGGTGTTCCCTATATTTGCACTAGTGGCGAACTTTGATGCCCACCGGCTGTAGTTAACATGGGCCTCCTACGGGCCGTAGAAACAATGGGCCTTCTAAGGGCCATAGAAACAATGGGCCTTCTACGTGGCGTAGAAACAATGGGCCTTATATGGGCGTAGACACAATGGGCCTTCTATGGGCCGTATGATCGGTTGGCCAAACATGGGCCAATAACAGACCACATTATGGCCGTAAATGGGATAGAGTTGAAATCATTCATGGGCCGACCATAATGGGCCATCGTTAGTCGGCCGTATTTTGATGACGCTATGAAAACGGCCCAACGTATTAATGAGCCACAAACGGGCCGACTGCAACCACGGGCTGAATTTGGCCCACAAGCAGAAAATGACAGTAATGGGCCGTAAGTAAACGAATGTGGAAATGAGCCCAAGAATAAATGGGCCCCGAGAAGGCCGAAAGATAACATGGGCTGGAAACGGCCCAACGGAATAATGGGCCGTTAATGGGCATGAAGTGATACACTGTTCAGTACGGGTCAGTTTCACCATGTGCCATTAATGGGTATAAAGTGATACACTATTCATTATGGGCCAGTTTTACCACGGGCCATTAATGGGCCAAGAGTAATAAGGGCCTCATATGGGCTGAAAGACGTCATGGGCCATACATGGGCCGGAAGTTAAAACGGGCTGGAATTATATTGGACGGCCCAGATGACGCTACTGGGCCTAATTCGGACAGGCCGTAAACGGGCCCTGGGTTAGCGGGCTGTAAATGGGCTATATGCGAACAGGCCGTTAACAGGCTTGCCGTGGGCCGGCCCGCCACCTTTTGACCAAGTCAAACAGGCCGGCCTTTTCACAGGAATGGGCCTCTGTTGGGCTGTGCCATGTGTCGATGTATCATAGGGGCTTTGGGTCCAATGAGTGGATGACATTTGTCCCAACGGTGAGCCGACACGTGTTTCCTCCAGCCAATGATGATTTTACATGTGGAAAATCCCCATTAGTCGGGGCTGTTAACGGGTTATCGGATCCAAAACCGGACCCGATAGCTTAAAGGCGTTCCATTATGGTGGATGCCACGTGCCGGTCACCCTTGACGAAAGCACTTCTGTGACGCGCGATTTATCGTCATGGAAGTGGACACTTCTGTGATGATAATTTTGGTAATGTCATGGAACACTTCTACGACATCACATGTATGACTATCTTGATTCCGTCATAAATTTATCATGGATGTATATGCATGACAGAAAACGTGACCTACTGTGACAAACACGTATCATCACGGAAGTGTATTTTTTTGTAGTGTTGCTGCACCTATCCATCCAATCCCACCTCACCACGTTCCCTTTTACATAAAATATTTACGTACCCTTACCTAGGTCAAGCATTACTCTTTCGTTGTTATTCAGAGGAGAGCATGGTATTAACTGGGCGGGTTGTGGTCCGTCTAGCCCAGGCCAGATATCCAGCCCAGATATTAATTTTTTTTCAAGCTGAAAATGGCTAGCTCAACTATACTTTTTTTGAGGAATACCCAGGCAAGGTCAACTTGTTATTCTCCGCCCCGCTGGGCTGCAAATCTTTCCTAGGAGGGATGCACTAGGCTTAACAAGAAAATGGGCTTTAAGAAATAATAAATGGGATGTAATTATAAAAACTGGGCAGTAACTATAAAAAATGCACCAAACATGTAATTAGTTTATAAAATATTATTTATGGATTTTGAAAATTTTAATTTCATTAATTGTTGCGCGTGCAATGTTTCATTCGATTTTTACGTAATACAAATTTAGATTGAAACTATATTTAATCTGACTAGAAATTTCGTGATAAAAATATTTCGGATCCCATCAAAATATTGGAAATTTTATTGAATTCTATTTTGAACGGTTTGTTGAAATTATTAATTGTTGTCCTAGCTAGAAAATGGGCTGTAGTTTTAACAAACTATAAATGGGTTGTAGTAAATTCCATTAGAATTCAAAAATAGGCTGTACATTCTTACAAATCTCAAATAGGCTATAAGTTCTCTACCACACACTTGTGGGCCTACTAAGTTGACGCGTCCCATCAAAAAAAATAGTTGACGCGTATGCTAGGCTTTGTCAACTTATAGTCAACACACGGTTCTAGCAGAAGTGGCCGTTGGATGTCCATCCAATGGATATTGTGCTTCTTCTTGAATCTCGGATATTCTAGCTTCACCCGCCCAAAAAATGATTCCTCCCCCTGACATCTGGGGCGCACCGTTTCGGAAGCTGACCTGTAGGCCTACTAAGTTGACGTGTACCAAGGGCTTTGTCAACTTAGTCAATATAAACATTTCTGGCTGCAGTGACCATACGATGTCCATCCAACGGTCGTTGTGATTCTTCAACCTCTGGTCTTCTTGCTCCAACCTCCCAAAGCAGCGCTAGTCATGCCTCCTGCTCCTGCCTCCCGTGGCCGGCTGTGCTGCCGCGGAGACCTCACCTCCCCCTACCACTCCCACCGCTGGCCAGGCACTGTGGGGACGACATCCTCACACCGCAGCCGAACTAGTGAACCCTCATACTCCTCTTCGCATGGGCATCCACTGCCACATCTTCCCCGGCTTCGCGTCGTCCCCATCCTAGGCCTTGCCGTCGTCCACCGCCTTGGTGCTGTCGGCGCGGCGTGGTCAATGTGGTCAATGACCGAGTTCCATTGGAAGAGTACTGTACGTGGAGAGGCTGACAGCTGGGTCCACGGCCGCAGCAAGGAAGTGCCTCCTTATTACGTGGAAAATAATTATTCCTCCACCTGACAGCAGGGACCCACCAGACGGGCCACCATGTTTCACGAAAAAAACGTTTCCCCCTTACTGTCGGGACCCACCACCTACATCTTCACACGCAAGGAAGTGCGTCCATATTACGGGCAAAAAATGATTCACCCCCCCTGACCGATGGGACCCACCAGCTACATCTTCGCACACAAGGAAGTGCCTGACAGTTGGGACCCACCTGGTTCAAGCGTATGTAGCTTTGTCATTCTGGTCACGAACGTGTACGTACATACTGGTCGATGTAGAGGCGCGCACGTGTCGTAGTAGAGGCGTGCACGTGTCGTAGTAGAGGCGCGCACGTGCCGTATTAGAGGCGTGCACGTAGCATGTACACGTACGTAAAGCGGCCAGGGTGCAAGAAAGAAAATACGACCACGTATGTACATATGGGCGGGGTCTCGAACGCCTACTCGCGCATATGTACAGCTAGGGCTCGTGTACATTCCTGGGTTGGAACGGAGAAGCTGCGCCATCGTCGTGTTCATGGGGAGGCCACGGAATGCGTCTTGTTCATCGGGAGGCAATGGAACGCGTGCTGTTCATCGGGAGCCAACCAGCTTGGACGGAACAGGCGATGGAAATGAGGCCTGGCGTACCGCAAAATGGAGGAAACGGCATTGTCTTCGACCGGCCATGGTGGAAACGGGATCCTGTTCATCGGGAAGGGTATGGCATACCGCAAAATGGAGGAAACTGACCTCCTACAGTCGAAACGGGGTCCTGTTGATCGGGAGGGGTGTGGCGTACCGCAAAACGGAGGAAACGGACTTGTGTTGGAGCGCTACGGTC
>NC_041390.1:407484074-407542020 GCF_002162155.2 Triticum dicoccoides | reverse complement strand
AAAATGGGACTCCACGGGATACTGTTCATCTCCACCGTCGACCTCCTCCCGCCTCCACGGGCTACTGTTCATCCACCGTCGACCTTCTCTAGCCTCCACCTGCGGCTGTTCATGCACGGGCTCTTGTTCATCCAGCCCCCACCGGCTACTGTTCAACCAGCCCTCTCCATGGGGTCCTGTTCAACCACCTCTCGACGGGCTACTGTTCATCCATCCCTCCACCGGCTACTGTTCAACCAGCCCTCCACGGGGTCCCGTTCATCCAGCCTTCCACGGGGTCCTGTTCATCCACTGGCTCGATCGATCGGGGTACTTTTCATCCAGCGGCAATGGCCTCTACTACCACGGGTTCCTTTTCATCCAACCCCCACCGGGAACTGTTCATACAAACCCCCCAACAACGCTCATTGTTCATCCAGAGGTAGTATCGATCGGCTTCAGTTAGCAACATTAGCGAAGGAATTGCTCGATTGGGTTTAGTTAACAGCCATCGATCGATCGCTCGGGTTCAGTAACGCGCACCCTGCAGTGCAATCGCTCGGGTTCAGTTAGAGCCCAACGCCCCGCTCGGGTCCAGTTAGAGCCCAACCCTCACACACACGCGCGTACGTACGTACAAGAGAAATGCGCATCGCTCGGCCCCCGACCACCCACCGTAACCGGGAACTCCCCCAATATTTTCCTCGCCCTCGCTTCTACCACAATTTTCTCCGTCATGGATGGCCCGAAGAATGTCATGCAGCTGCGTCTCCGGCCCGCCCAGGAGGAAAAGCCCATTTTCTGTCATGATTTTTTGCCATAGAAGTAGAGCCCACCACATCTATGATGATACTGGGTTTTGTCACAATTATCGTCATAAAAGTGTCATAAGTATGATAGAAAAAAATTTGTTCAGCCCAAAATGTCACAGATGTGTTTGTTTTTGTAGTGCATATATTCCTCCCTCATAATAATTTTCAGTAGCATCATGAATGAATTCAACAATATAAATATCACATAAACCGTTCTTTTCATGATCTACAAGCATAGAAATTTTTGTAATCTCCACATAAGCAAATTTATTCTCATGAATTGTAGTGGGAGCAAACTCATTCAATAATCATCATCGATGACAAGTTTCATGTTTATCATGATTCTTTATAGCATACTTGTCATCACAATAATCATCATCGATAGCAACTTTATTCTCACAATAAATTGGAAGCTCTTCCAAAATAGTGGATTCATCACTAAATAAAGTCATGACCTCTCCAAATCCACTTTAATCAATATAATCATCATAAATAGGAGGCATGCTTTCATCATAGTAAATTTTGCTCATCAAAACTTGGGGGACAAAAAATATCATCTTCATCAAACATAGCATCCCCAAGCTTATGGCTTTGCATATCATTAGCATCATGGATATTCAAAGAATTGACACTAACAACATTGCAATCATGCTCACCATTCAAATATTTAGTGCCAAACATTTTATAGACTTCTTCTTCTAACACTTGAGCACAATATTCCTTTCCATCATTTTCACGAAAGACTTTAAAAAGATGAAGCATATGAGGCAACCTCAATTCCATTTTTTTGTAGTTTTCCATTATAGACTAAACTAGCGATAAAACAAGAAAATAAAAAAATTCAATTGCAAGATCTAAAGATATACCTTCAAGCATTCACCTCCACGGCAACGGCGCCAGAAAAGATTTTGATGTCTACTACGCAACCTTCTTCTTGTAGACTCGTGTTGGGCCTCCAAGCACAGAGTTTTGTAGGACAGTAGCAAATTTCCCTCAAGTGGATGACCTAAGGTTTATCAATCCGTGGGAGGCGTAGGATGAAGATGGTCTCTCTCAAACAACCCTGCAACCAAATAACAAAGAGTCTCTTGTGTCCCAACACACCCAATACAATGGTAAATTGTATAGTTGCACTAGTTTGGCAAAGAGATGGTGATACAAGTGCAATATGGATGGTAGATATAGGTTTTTGTAATATGAAAATATAAAAAAGCAAGGTAGCAAGTAACAAAAGTGAGCAAAAACGGTATTGCAATGCTTGGAAACAAGGCCTAGGGTTCATACTTTCACTAGTGCAAGTTCTCTCAACAATGATAACATAATTAGATCATATGAAAATCCCTCAACGTGCGACCAAAGTCACTCCAAAGTTCCTATCACAGAGAACATAAGATGAAATTGCTTGTAGGGTACGAAACCACCTCACAGTTATTATTTTCGATCAATCCATTGGGATATTCCTATAAGTGTCACAAACAGCCCTAGAGTTCGTAGTAAAATAACACCATATGACACACATCAATCAACCCTAATGTCACCTAGATACTCCAATGTCACCATAAGTAACCGTGGGTCAATTATGGAATATGCATCAAACAACTCCAGATTCATAATATTCCATCCAACACAAAGAACCTCAAAGAGTACCCCAAGATTTTTATCGGAGAAACAAGGATGAAAACGTGCATCAACCCCTATGCATGGATTACCCCAATGTCGCCTCGGGAATCCGCGAGTTGAGTGCCAAAACATACATCAAGTGAAACAATAGAATACCTGATTTTCACCACTGGTATCCCACACAAGACATACGTCAAGTGTTCTCAAATCCATAATAGTATTCAGTCCGATAATAGTGAAACCCCAAAGGTAAAACTCAATTCATCACAAGAAGGTAGAGGGGTGGGGAGAAACACCATATGACTCAACTATAGTAACAAAGCTCGCGGTACATCAAGATCGTGCGAAATCAAGAACACGAGAGAGAGAGAGAGAGAGAGAGAGAGAGAGAGAGAGAGATCAAACACATAGCTACTGGTACATACCCTCAGGCAAAAGGGTGAACTACTCCCTCCTTCCCATGGAGACCGACGGGATAATAAAGATGGCCACCGGTGATGGTTTCCCCCTCCGGCAGGGTGCCGGAACGGGCCCCTGATTGGTTTTTCATGGCTACAGAGGCTTGCGGCAGCGGAACTCCCGATCGAGGTTTATTTCTAGGGGTTTCTATATTTATAGGAATTTTTGGAGTCAAGAACAAGTCAGGGGGTCCACGAGGAGCCCACAAGACAGGGGGCGCCCCCCTTGTGGAGTAATCGTGGATCTTCTAGCCCAACTCTTTTGCTTTTGGGGCTTCTTATGGTGCATAAAAATCACCGTAAATTTTTAGCTCAATTGGACTACGTTTGATATTCCTTTTCTGCGAAACTCAAAAACAAGGAAAACAAAAAACTAGCACTGGGCTCTAGGTTAATTGGTTAGTCCCAAAAATCATATAAAATAGCATATAAATGCATATAAAACATCCAAGATAGATAATATAATAGCATGGAAGAAAAAAAATTATAGATACGTTGGAGACGTATCAAACCCATCCATCACATGAAGACGAAGGTACTTGAGCGCTGTATAGCCGAAGAGCAGGCGCTCCAAATCCTGCTTCAAGATGCGGACGACAATGAGCTCGAGGTGCTTAAGTTTAGGGAGATGAAGAGTGCGCGCGACATCGATCCAGGGGAAAATGCCCCGCCTGAATGTAGCGCGACGCAACGTGGGCGCGAGGTGGAACACGGACGGAGGTAGCGAGCAAGGATGTCTAGCATGAAGGCTGAGCTCCTCGGGCCGATCCAGGGCTGGGGATAGGAACCGGTAGTGCAACCTTGGTCTGGTGTTGTTGTGGGGATTGAGCCTGCTGATAGCAAGGCGTCTGACCGGCCTAGGGTGCGTGTCGAGGACGTGGGACAATCCGTCCAGGCGTTGCTTCTCCCTGCTGCAGAACTCATGGTCAATGATGAGGTACAGGGGATGCAACGCCAGAGGGGGCACCACCGCCACGAGAGGACAGTGGTCCACACGCCATATTTGATGGGGAGGTGGGATATGATGGTTCCCAACATCTCATCGGGGATGCTCCTGACAAAGTCCACATTTGCCGGAGCCTCTTGTGATTCTGGGTCGACCCGCCCCCGCTTGTTGGCCGGCTCGTCCTCCATCTCGCAGTAGGCGGCGATCCTCGGTAGCGGTGGTTGTAGATGAGAATGGAGGACTGCTCACAGTCATCCCATCTAATCAAACAACTGCACGCGGTAGTAAATGGTTAGTTGAACGCCCACACTTTGACCAATACAACCGTTTGCGATAATAACGTGGTGGCTATTTGTTAAAAATGACTAGGAAAATCAATGTATAAAAAGGCGAAACGAACCCTGGATAATTTCATATGTTTAGCACAGTTGCATGTTGCCTTTGTAAAATAAATCAAGGGGGAATATGTAGTGTATGTCGATTCGCGACCAGATCATGTGACCAAGTTCGCTCTCGGAACCATGAGGCTTCTTGATAGAAGCTCTGGTTTGTATGAAGAAAATATGGGTCAAAGCCGAGTTGAAAAGGGCAGGAATATCTAAGCCCAGCTTACAGAAGGTACAGAAGCATGATGATTAAGTGTTCATCAGGTTTACACAAAAATCCAGATTGAACAGGACAATAACAACTAACTCAACCAAAGTTTTGAGTAGTCACAGTGAAATGGATCGGTCTAATCCATAAAATCAAGATCCTGGACCAGAAAATCTACTGGTACATGATAAAAAATGTTGTAAATAGAAGTCGAGCACGTTCAGAAGCCCTTTTGTCCACCTGAAACTTCCTTTTATGTTGTTCAACGTGTCCATCCGTAAGAAAGTGTCTGTCCAAAAACTTAATCCTCATGAACAATAGTACTCTCGCATTCAACAGGAAGAATGTGACAAAGCTAGTGTTTGCATGGTTGGATGCATATCCTTGCAGCGTTATTGCCCTCAAATGAATGTCATGAAAACTAAGAAAATCCCGGTGCTTCTTATGGCACCGATTGGTTATACCTATTTGTCCATGTCCTTTAGCCTAAATAGACATGAAGAGTGATAAGAGTTAATGTCTAAAAAATAGTATAGCTAAACGGTTAGTTCTAGTAAAGTATATCAATGTGCTTGATATCATCACCTGTATATACAAATTCTCCACACATGGAAAGCATCGCAGCAAGCCGATAACCATGCTTAGATCAAAACACCACATACTGGTATGTAAGGTCTTGACAGAATCCAGCACCATTGATAGGGTACGCATGGACAAACTCTTCATTAAGCATAGAACATAATATTAGTACCAAAAGCATACTCAAGATTGTATAAAGATTATGCACACAAATGAAAAATGCAGCTTATGATTACAAAAGTGTTGTTGATATAAAACTTACGCACACAAATGAAAAATACAACTTATGATTACAAAAGTGTTGATGATAATATACATTACCTGAATAAGTGTGGAGCCAACCACCATCTTGTAACCTTCAAACAGATCAGGAATTACACCCAAGGTCTCCAGTTTAGGCCCAGAGACCACGGTTATTTGTGAAGGTGCATAATGATAAACAAGTAGCAACCTTTGGAGTGAAGGGGTGTCTTTGATGATGAGCTCTTCTCCTTTAAAGCAAATTCCAATGCTTACAAGGTAAGGCGACTTTATTTGGAGACAGCATATACAAATTCTTTTCCAAAAACAAGCAGCAAGCGCTCTAGGGCAGGGTAGCAGGAGTGGATGCATGATCCTATGCAGTGAGGCCTCCAAAAGATCGACCACCACAAGCGCGAGTTTTTTAGCAGTGGGAGTCAAAGCATTTGTACCAGATTGTGGTAGATGACACTGGGCCAGGGTGGTGGTCTGGAGAGAGGAGGAAAACTATGAGATGGACACTAGTGGTGAGGGCACAAATACAACGCTTGGTGGACATCAATTTTCATAGTAATGGTAGAACTCAAGATGTTGGAGTTTTTCGAATTGACGAGATGTCAGCCAGGCGTTCACCGTGAAGGGTATGTGCAGCAGGCAGCTGATATGTCTCCGACGTATCTATAATGTTTGATTGTTCCATTATATTATATTATCATTCTTGGATGTTTTACAATCATTTTATATCATTTTTTGGTACTAACCTATTAACATAGTGCCAAGTGCTAGTTGTTGTTTTTTGCATGTTTTTACATGATAGGAAATCAATAACCAACAAAGTCCAAATGCAGCGGAACTTTTTGTTGATTTTTCATGGACCAAAAGACACCCAATGGGCCGGAGAAGCACCTGGGGGTGCCCCGAGGGGGCACGACGCACCAGGGCGCGCCTAGGCCCCCAGGCGTGCCCAGGTGGGTTGTGGCCACCTCGGTGGCCTCTCGAACCACCTATTTGCTCTATAAATACCCCAATATTCCAGAAACCCTAGGGGGATTGACGAAAATAAATTCTAGCTGCCGCAAGCTCCAGAACCACCAGATCCAATCTAGACACCATCACAGAGGGGTTCATCATGTCCATTGGTGCCTCTTCGATGATGCGTCAGGAGTTCTTTGTAGACCTTCGGGTCCGTAGCTAGTAGCTAGATGGATTCTTCTCTCTCGTTTGATTCTCATTACAGTGGTCTCTTGGAGATCCATATGATGTAACTCTTTTTGCATTGTGTTTGTTGGGATGCAATGAACTTTCGTTTATGATCAGATCTATCTTTTTATCCATGAAAGTTAGTTGAGTCTTCTTTGATCTCTTATATGCATGATTGCTTATAGCCTCGTATTTCTTCTCCGATATTTGGGTTTTGTTTGGCCAACTTGATCTATTTATCTTGCAATGGGAAGAGGTGCTTTGTGATGGGTTCGATCTTACGGTGCTTCATCCCAGTGATAGAAGGGGAACCGATACGTATGTATCGTTGCCATTAAGGATAACAAGATGGGGTCTATTTCTACATAAATATATCTTGTCTACATCATGTCATCGTTCTTATTGCATTACTCTGTTTCCCCATGAACTTAATACACTAGATGCATGCTGGATAGCAGTCGATGTGTGGAGTAATAGTAGTGGATGTAGGCAGGAGTCGGTCTAGTAATCTTGGACGTGATGCCTATATAATGATCATTACATGGATATCATCATGATTATTTGAAGTTTTACCAATTTACCAACACTACGCTTGGATGTCGGAATTAAGGTGTGTGAAACGGATTTGGTATTCCCTGGATTACAATTCAGCTGTTTGGTTGGACTGTGAATTGCTGCTCAGAAACAAAACCAAATTCAGCGTCATATTCAGTCCCACCAAAACTTCCCTCCAACGATATGGAGCCTTGGCACTCCAATTTCCTCTGAATTGCCGCTTTCCCGCAAAACGTACCCCTTCCCTGCCTTATCCCCTCGTCCTCGAGGAAAAAAAGAAAAGAAGGAGACGAGGAGCTCGGCGTCGACCACCACTAGGGAGCTCGGCGGTGACCACAGGCAGCTTGGCGGCGAGTCCCAAGGAGCTCGGCGGCCACCCCCAGGTTCGATTCGGCCCCACTCCCTGCTCCTCTACCCATCTCCTTCCCCGCTCCCTTCTCCTGTTCCCATCACCGTCCTCGCGCATCTCGGCGGCCACCACGAGGACCTTGCCGGTGAGCACCAGCAGGACCACGGCGGTGTCGGTGCCGGTTCCCCGGTCCGCTTCTGCCCGTCCCGTCCTCCTCACCCTATTCAGTCCCCGGTCTAGGTTGCATCTTGTCGGTGTCCAGCGGACCACGGCGACGACCAGCAGGGCTGCGATGGCAGGGGCGCAGGTCTCCTCTGGCCACGGGCGCTGCACCACGGGCCTTTTCCCTATCCGCTGCGCGCACCCCCTGTACCCATCTCCTTTCCTACACCAGCGGACCAGCCCATGGTGCCCAACTACTGTCTTGTACCTATAACTTGTTTATGTGAGGATCTTTCTGTTCTCTGTTATTAACCAAGTTTTTGTTTATGTATTGTGCAGATTTGTGAACTGTCCGTCGATCTGCATGCCGAGTGAAGGTATATGGCTGAAATCTCCTATTTTTGCTATGCATCTGTGCATGCGATGTCTTGCTGCAATGTTTTACATCTAGATAATAAAACTGAATTGTACAGCCCAATGTCGGATCAATTGGAATTGGTTGAGAGGATAATTGAAGAAAATAAAAGACGGAAGAGGAAAAGAATTGTTCTGACTACATTGTTTGTTGAAACATGTGCTCTTGCATTAGAATTTGTTACTACACAAAGGAATAGGGGACCAAGGGACCTAGGAACTTATAATGATGATGAGGACAAGATTAGGAATAGGAAATATTTGCTTAAATGCATGTATGATGGATTTGCTGTGGCATGCTATGATCAATTGCGTTTAACTAAACGAAACTTTCATGACCTTTGCACCATGTTAAGGGAGAGATGTGGCCTTTGTGATAGTGTATATGTGACAGTGGAAGAGAAAGTTGCAATGTTCTTGCTTGTAATTGGTCATAGTATTAAGATGAGGATGTTGCGTGGCACCTACAAGCGTTCTTTATGGACCATTAGCACACACTTCTCTGCTGTCCTAAACGCCCTACTCTCTCTACATGGGGAGTTCATTAAGTTACGTTCCTCTACCGCTCAAGCTCCTAATGATTACAAATGGAAGTGGTTTGGTAATGCACTTGGAGCACTAGATGGTTGTCATATTGACGTGCTTGTTGATGTGGCTGACCAAGGAAGGTATAGGAACAGAAAGCAAGCCATTACCACTAACATGCTAGGTGTTGTTGATTGGAACATGAAGTTTATTTTTGTGTTACCTGGCTGGGAGGGTTCAGTTTCACATTCGAGAGTTTTGCGTGATGCAATGAGGGCGAACCGCCATGATTCATTTGTTGTGCCTAAGGGTACGAACTCTTACTCTTGGCATGTAGTTTCTTTGACTTGATTGTTAACTAACTGACTTATTGATATAGGGAAATATTATTTAGTTGATGCTGGTTATACCAATGGAGAAGGATTTCTAGCTCCATTCAGGTCGACTCGGTATCATCTAAAAGAATGGGCTGCAAGTGCACAACAGCCTCAAATAGCTAAAGAGTTATATAATTTGCGTCATTCTCGTGCTAGGAATGTAGTGGAGCGAACATTTGGCTTGTTCAAGAAAAAATGGGCTATCTTGCGTTCCCAAACCTTCTTTGACATAAAGGATCAGGTACAAAAAGTAATTATGTTGTTAAATAAAATCAGTGTGTGAGATGAAAATTGCTTACTATGAACTAAAATATCATTGCAGATTCGAATTATTAGTGCTTGTTGAGTGTTGCACAACTTTGCAAGGGATAGGCAACATGTCATGGATGATTTGTTATTGCCTGAAGTGGATAGTGAATTAGCCAATGCGCCAAATGATGATCCAGATGATGACAACTTCATTAGAAGTGTGCAAGTCACTACTGAATGGTCCAACTTTAGGCAACAACTAGCTGATGATATGTTTGTTGAGTACCTTGTGGCGCAAGGAGAACAAGAGATCGAATAGGATGAGAGTATGATATGTAGCTGCGGTGGTCTTCTTTTGTATAGCTAGCCGCGGTGGTCTTCTTTTGTATAGCTAGCTGCGGTGCTCTTCTTTTGTATATCTAGCTTCAGTGGTCTTCTTTTGCATAGCTAGCTGCTGGCTAATGTGATGATGCGTGTGGTATTTTGTATATGCATCATCTTCATGCAACTAATGAATGACATTATGTTTCAATCATGGTGTTTGTCAAGCTTAATATTGTATTTGTTTTTTCTATTATGTACAATTTTTATTTCCTTGTAGAACCATGGCCGTAGAAGTACCTCCAAGGAGGAGGAATTATTGCACATGGGATGATGAGATGGATGAGGCATTGCTCTAAGTCCTTGTTGAGCATCACAACAAGGGTGACCATGCCCAGAATGGATGGAAACCACATGTGTACACGCATGCCATAAGGCATGTGAAGGACAAGTGTAATAAGGATATCACAAAGGATAACATAAGTGGAAGGATGAGGACTTTGGATCATCACTATGAGGTCGTTAGCAAGATCCTTTCTCAAAGTGGTTTTGGCTGGGATTGGACCAATAATAGGCCCAATGGATAGTGATGATGTTTGGGCTAAATATGTGGAGGTAACCATGCATCATGAGTACACATTCTCTATATAGTTTGCATATGTACAATAACAAGGAAGTAGCTTTACTAGTTTGTGTTTATTGTGCAGGCTAACAAGGCATCCAAGGAGATAAAGTCTTACAAGACCAAAGTAATCAAGCACTGGGAGTCCATATGTATCATATATTCAAAAAATCATGCTAATGGTGAGGGGGCCAAGACAGGTGCTGAGATTGCTGCAGAGCCATTAGAAGAGCCAATTGAAGTCTCTCCAGAAGTAGCGCCAAAGAGGCAGTGAACAGGTGATCCTATTCTTTGCATGCTTGGAGATATGAAGAAGGACTTAGTTGATGCTTTCAAGACAACTGAGCCAATTCCACTACCAAAGGTTACCACACCCGCTGAAATACTTGATGCACTTGGGGTGATACCTGATTTAGCCGAGCAAGATATGCTTCGGTGTTATGGGAAGTTGGTCCTCAATGATCGCCTGTTTCAAGCTCTGAAGGAGCTTTCCATCACCATGAAGAAGACATGGCTGCTAATGTTGCCTTGAGGATCGATGCTTTTATGTGTTGTTGAACTTCGAACCATCTATTTCATGTCCTGTTAAACTTGGAACTATGTATGTACTGCCATGTACTGTTTATGTCAAGCATTTGGACCTATCTTTTAAGTCGTTGTGATTTATGTCATGTACGAGACCATATTTGAGAGTACGTGCTACTTGTTTTATGTTATTGTAAGAAAATATTTTGTTGTCATTGTATGACCATTTGCGTTTCCTTATGCATTTCTAGAATATTTATTAATTTATTTTCAGTGCTATATATTCATTCGTAGTCAGATTTGATTTTTTGAGTCATGTAGAACAAGGTATAACTTGGTACTGTAGCCATGTAATTCCAAAGTTGGTCATCCAAACAAGATTTGGTATTGAAATCTCAGAGGCATTTCAAGGGCCAATTCAGTGGACAGCCAAACAGGTGAATCTGTATTCGTGCCATTTCCATTTCCTCACTGATTTGGAATTCAGACCAATTCAATATAGAGCTCTCCAATGGAGACATCCAAACGAAGCGCAATAGTAATTTGTTTACCCACCGTTTGCTATTTTTCTCGAGAGAAGCCACTAGTGAAACATACGGCCCCTGGGTCTCTTCTTTATTATATTTGCCTTTGCGATC
Source organism: Triticum dicoccoides (assembly GCF_002162155.2). Classification (NCBI taxonomy): domain Eukaryota; kingdom Viridiplantae; phylum Streptophyta; class Magnoliopsida; order Poales; family Poaceae; genus Triticum; species Triticum dicoccoides. The sequence goes on along the minus strand of NC_041390.1, from coordinate 407,530,855 downwards.
TATTTTCCTTTGCTTTTATTTTCAGATCTATTAAACCAAAAATAGAAAAATACCTTGCCGCAATTTAATCTTATTTATTTTATCTCGCGTTCCCGCGTGACTATCTATCAATTTATTACAACTTTCTCACGTCCTTTTGCCAATTTCTGGGCCTGTTACCCAAAGACAACCCCTTTAATACCTCAGGTTGCGAGTATTTGTTATTTGTGTGCAGGTGTTGTTCACGTAGTGCTGCGTGGTTCTCCTACTAGTTCGATAACCTTGATCTCATCACTGAGGGAAATACCTATCGTTGATATGCTGCATCATCCCTTCCTCTTAGGGGAAATACCGACGTAGTTGTAGCAGACATCAACAGCCTGCCGAGATGCATAGGCATTGAATGGAGCCCTGGTGGGAGCAGATGATGGCTCCGTGGAGTTCAAAATTATGAACGATAGATAGCCGGCGACAATCTAGATTAAGAGGTGCAGCGCGCAACAGAGTGCGCCACCGAGATGCGAGGACCTGTGTGCGGTTGCCATCCTTGGTGGGGAGAAGGAAGACGATCTCCCCAAGGATGGCGTCTAGGAGATCGCTGATGCGGTTCGCCCGATATTCTACGGGTTCCTCAGATCCAGGGTGCGAGGCCGCTTCTGTCCGTGCTGCCGGGTGCAGGATCTATAGCCGGCGGCGGCGCTGGCCGGAGCCTCATATCTATATATAGCAATCTGGAAGAAAAAAGGCAAAAACATACATGTAGGACATTCAAAGTCAATTTTGAAGATCTGGAAGAAAAAAAGGGCACAAACATATATGTAGCACATTCAAAATCAATTGTCAAGATCTGGCTATGAATTATTAGCACGCTAACCATAGTCGGATTATTAGCAAAACGAAGACCGAAGATCCCCCTTCCCGGAGCCCCGAACGGGCTCTAGATATGGCTTCGCTATGAAGAAAAGGAGGCGGTGGCGGCTTTGTATCGTAAAACGCAATGAAACTTCCTCTCCTATTTTTTCTCTGAAAATTTGAATTTATATAGTTGGAATTAGCGTCAGCAGAGCCTCGTGGGCCCCACTACCCACCAGGGTGTGCCAAAGGGGGGTGGTGCACCCTGGTGCCTTGTGGGCAGCTGTCCCCCCTCTAGTGGGTCTTGGTTCCAGTTTTTTATTTATTCCAAAATAATTTTCCAAAAAGTTTCGTCCAAATCCGAGAACTTTTATTTCTGCACAAAAACAACAACATGGTAGTTCTACTGAAAACAGTGTTAGTCCGGGTTAGTTTCATTCAAATCATGCAAATTAGAGTCCAAAACAAGAGCAATAGTGTTAGGAAAACTAGATACGATGGAGATGTATCAGCAATACTGAAATTTTTATGCAGGCGAAAGCAAAGATTAGAGGAAGTTCATTCTTGATTATTTGTAATATCCTAGCGAAAGGGTGAACAATATGGTTCGGAAGATGGCTTTGAGATACATATCTATGAAACTTTATCACTTGATTTTTAAAGTTGAGAAGGTTTCACCCAAGTTTGCATCAAGAGGTTCAAACAAGCAATGGTCAATATATACCAGGTGACCATTGCTTGTTTGAGCACATGCAAATGGCCGATGGAGTGTTGACATCGTCCTTAGAACAAGCTCCGTGTATATTATTTTTCGGGATGCAAGATTTGCCGAAAAACAGGGGGCATGTGTTGACACCAGATTTTGGCATGGTCAAAGACATAATTAAGAAGGCCTCAAATGGAAAAGTGCTCAAAGTGGGAAAGTTCCGTATTGTCAAAAGGAGAAACTTTGATATTTGGGCCATAGCCATCCGATCTCATCTCTAAGGCTGGCTGTAATGGGGAGTATCATATAGTAGTATCATGCATATGATACTAGTGTATGATACTACCTCCCTAATGCATAGTATCATATGTTAGTATCATGTAGCACTCTATTTATTTCCATGCATGACACAAAGTAGCATAGCATTTATTATGATACAGTATCATGAAATGATACTCCATCCTCTTTTTCTTCATTTAATGCTATGACACCTCATCAAAATTGCCTAGTTGGCATGCATGACACTAGCTATGATACTACCATTACGACCAGCCTAATGCCGAACCTGTGTTTGAACTACTGATATTTTGTATCTAGAATACCGTTCGGCTGATTACGCCCTCAAGGCAGCCTCATATGAAAAACTGATCTACACAAGTTGTTTTCATCTCATCGAGTCGATCGATTTTGATATAAAAATCTTCTTCATCCGAGATCGTATGGAAACGTTAAAGCTAAAACGATGTTGCTGCAGAAAAAATTGACATTACCACACTATCCAGAAATTGGACCGGACTGTCCGGTTCAGATTGTGAAAATAGCCCAAACCTCCTGTTTGGAACAAACTGTCCGGTGAACAGTCCGGTCCAACTCGAAATTACCAGTTTTTCTTAGTTTGATCTATACGAGAGAGATTAAGGCCTCGAGATGGATCCAGATGAAAAAACACATAAAATGAAAGCTCTTCATTTTTTTTCAAGGCGAACAGCTTTGCATTTTACGCAATTTCCAACCGAGGTTGTTTACAGCCTAAAAAACGACCCGCAAGGTGCACTCATTGTTTTAACCCAACATTTTTGGAAGGTTTGGACTTAGCCATCTGAATTGGAACCAAAATAGGGTTTTGGACGTGAATCCGCGCTGTTTCCTTGGACGGGAAGTCTAGCAGCCTCTTATATACATGAGGGGTGATGGCCTATTGAACAATAACACACAATCGATCAAATCATCTACAAGTTTTACCTTTACTTTTATCTCTCTCCCTTGTTCTCCTTCTTTCTCGCTCTTCATTTGTTCCTCTTGTCACAGAGCGGGCAATCTCAAGGCCCTAAGGGCGATCAGGTCGACCTAGGGAAGCCCATAGCCGCTGCACACCCTGACAAGGTCTCTCCCGGGCGCGTAGGGTTCGGGTGCTCAAAAGCGCCCGCCGGATTGCTTGCGTACCGCGCTTCCGGACGGGTCTCCTTCGACGCGAGCTGCGGTGCATCACTGATGACCCACAAGTATAGGGGATCTATCATAGTCATTTCGATAAGTAAGAGTGTCGAACCTAACAAGGAGCAGAAGGATATGACAAGCGGTTTCCGGCAAGGTATTCTCTGCAAGCACTAAAATTATCGGTAACAGATAGTTGTGTGATAAGATAATTCGTAACGGGTAGCAAGTAACAAGAGTAACTAAGGTGCAGCAAGGTGGCCCAATCCTTTTTCAAGCAAAGGACAAGCCTGGAAGAACTCTTATATAAAGCAAAGCGCTCCCGAGGACACATGGGAATTATTGTCATGTTCGTTTTCATCATGCTCATATGATTCATGTTCGTTACTTTGATAATTTGGTTTGTGGGTGGACCGGTGCTTGGGTGCTGCCCTTCCTTAGGCAAGCCTCCCACTTACGATTAACCCATCTCGCAAGCATCCGCAACTACAAAAGAAGAATTAAGATAAATCTAACCATAGCATGAAACATATGGATCCAAATCAGCCCCTTACAAAGCAACACATAAACTAGGGTTTAAGCTTCTGTCACTCTAGCAACCCATCATCTACTTAGTACTTACCAATGCCTTCCCCTAGGACCAAATCATGGTGAAGTGTCATGTAGTCGATGTTCACATAACACCACTAGAGGAGAGGCAACATACATCTCATCAAAATATCGAACGAATACCAAATTCACATGATTACTTATAACAAGACTTCTCCCATGTCCTCAGGAACAAACGTAACTACTCACAAAGCATACTCATGTTCATACTCAGAGGAGTATTAATTATCATTAAGGATCTGAACATATGGTCTTCCATCGAATAAACCAATTAGCATCAACTACAAGGAGTAATCAAAACTACTAGCAACCCACAGGTAGCAATCTGAGGTTTTGAGACAAATATCAGATATAAGAGATGAACTAGGGTTTGAGAGGAGATGGTGCTGGTGAAGATGTTGATGGTATTGACCCCCTCTCGATGAGAGGATCATTGGTGATGATGATGGCTTAGATTTCTCCCTCCCGGAGGGAAGTTTCCCCGGCAGAACAGCTCCGCCGAAGCCCTAGATTGGTTCTGCCCAAATTCTCCCTCGAGACGTCGGTGCTTTGTCCCGAAAGCTTCCTTCTGGTTTTTCCAGGTCAAAACACACCTTACAGCAAAAGATGGGCATCGGGGGCCTGCCACATGGCCCAGAAGGCAGGGGTGTGCCCCCACCCTTGTGGATGGCTGGTGGTCCCCCCTTTGGTGCTTTCTTCGCCAAATATTTTATGTATATTCCAAACAATTCTGTGTGAAGTTTCAGGACTTTTGGAGTTGTGCAGAATAGGTCTCTAATATTTTCTCCTTTTCCAGTCCCGAATTCCGGATGCCGGCATTCTCCCTCTTCATGTAAACCTTATAAAATAAGAGAGAAAAGGCATAAGTAGTGTAATATAATGTGTAATAACAGACCATAATGCAATAAATATTGATATACAAGCATGATGCAAAATGGACGTATCAACTCCCCTAAGCTTAGACCTTGCTTGTCCTCAAGCGAAAGCCGAAATCGAAAAATATGGCCACATGTTTAGAGATAGAGGTGTCGATAAAATAAAATAAGGACATGAGGGCATCATGATCATCTTTAGCATAGCAACATATATTGTCATATAATTTCTTATGCTAAAGTAACAATTCGTTCACAAGGTAAAGTATGAATCAGAAACTCTATTGAAAACTAAAAAACTATGATCTCAGTCATTGAAGCAATTGCAATTTATCATAACATCGGAAAGAGTCAATTCAAGAGCTTTTCAGCAAGTCCACATACTCAACTATCATTTAGTCTTTCACAATTGCTAACACTCACGCGATACATATGGGTTCAAAGCTTCAGTCGGACACAGAGAAAGATAGGGGCTTATAGTTTCGCCTCCCAACCTGTTACCTCAAGGGTAATGTCAACATAAACACTATTCTGATCACGGGATCAGAATAATATTCTGATCACAACCTGGCCTGCCCCGCTAGTAGTACGTTGAACTTCCCTGTGAACTAGGTTGAACTTCCGCCAACATTGCCCAAATGGGGCTTGCGATATACCGTTGGAAAGCTATGGACCCCAATATCATGACCCAACTTAAATTTTTGGCAAAATGTAAGCGGTTTAAGAGCAGTTTCGAAAACCGTTTTTTCTTTGCATAAAAAACGTGAATCGTATTTTCGATCGCATTTCTAAACCGTTTATCGGAATGAGGCATATAATATGGCGTTGGAAAGCTGCTGCAAAACCGCTCCTTCCACATGTTGAAAGTTTTCTCTAATTCCCTATGGTTAAAGTGTAATTTGAAAAAACGTAAAATTTCGTAAACCAAACAGCTGAGTTCGTTTTTTCGATGTCATTTCTAAATGGCTAATCCAATGGAGGCATATGATATGGCGTTGGAAAGCTTAGGAAAATGTGCTACTTTTTCATCGGGAAAGTTTTTTTATAATTTTGAATGGTTTAAGAGTAATTTAGAAAATGGTCCAAGTCCTACCGAGTTCGTATTTTCGAGCTAATTTTTTAACCGTGTGTCCAAATGCAGCAAATGATATGGCGTTGGAAAGCTTGAACAAATGCGAAACTTTTTGGTATGTATTGTTTCTCCCAATTCTTTACGGTTTTAAGTCAGTTTCGAAAATGGAGAAAAAACGTATTTTCGCCGTAATTTCTACAAACTTTATCTGAATTGGGTAAATAATATACCATTGAAAAGCTACGGAAAATGCGAAACTTTTTCATGTTGATGGTTTTCTCTGATTCTAAGCCGTTTTCAAGTAATTTCGAAAACGGCAGGATCATGCGTTCTGCCTCTATCGCGAAACGGATTCTTCGAAAATGCACCGCGTGAAGAACCTGAACTTCTCAGCATGTCTACCTGAACTTCACTCTGTTTTCGATGTGCTTTTTTTGCTGGCAGATCTCCATCCACTACTCGTAGTTCTCCATCCACTCGCCAGAATTCAACGAGTGATATACCGATGGAAAGCTGATGTAAACACGCAAGTTTCCCGTGTTGATCATCTTTTCGTACTCGTGATGATTTTATAAGTTTTTCATCTAAAATTCATTCAGCGTAGTAGTTGAACTTCCTACTGTTTTCACGTTGAACTTCTGTGATGTATTTTTGTTTGTAATTTTCTCATCCATTCGTTAGTGTTACACAAATAATATCCCTTTTGTGCAAACGTCTCTCACAATATTTTTTTAACTTTCTCGGACCGAGGACTTGAACTTACACAAATGATATTCCTGTTGTTTTGAGGTAAATTAGAAAATGGCGAGATCATGATTTATGCGTTCATCGCGAATGAAAATGCACTGTGTGAAGTAGTTGATCTTCTGGCGCATGTTTGTTTGAACTTCACTCTGTTTTTGACGTGCCATTTTTTGACGTGTTGCTTTTTGCACCGCGTGAAGTAGTTGAACTTCTGGGGCATTTCTATTTGAACTTCACTCTATTTCACTTTATTGTATTTTTCTTATATGAAATACACACCATGTAGCACGTGAACTTCCGGTTGTTATCACTTTGAACCTCTCTCTGGTTTGAGAGAATTATTTTAAAACACAAAAAACTACATTTTTATGTATTTTTGGACATCTAAATACATGGTGGACCTCGCTCACAAGAATTTTTTGAACTTTTCCTCGCCGAGCACTTGAACTTCTAGCAACCATTTTTTTCGTTTATGAGTTGTTTCTAAAAGTGCAAAAAATTGCGTTGTGTTTTTAATTTTTTGAACATGTAAATCCTAGGTTTTAATAAACTCCGAACTTCTGTGTCTTTTCAATTTGAACTTCACCTTTTTATATTTTTGATTAAAGAATTGTATTCGATTTTTATAAAAAATCAAGCATGGAAATACAAGGTGAACCTCTCTCGCAAGGATTTTTGAACCTCCCCGGACAGAGCACTTGAACTTCTTTCAACAAACATTTTATGCTTTTATTTTTCTATAATTTCATTCTCACCTGAAATGCATTCCTTGCACTAGTTGAACTTCTCATTGTTTTCACCTTGAACTTCTGTCACATATTTTTGTCCAACCTCTCTCACAAGAATTTTTGAACTTTCTCGGTCGAGCACTTGAACTTCTAGCAACAAAATTTTTGGACTTTGCTTTTTTCTTTCTTTTTCTCTCATACGAAATGCACACCACATAGTAAATGAACTTCTGACAGTTATCAAACTGAAATTCTCTCTATTTCATTTTCGTAACAGAAAAAGTCTGAGTTTTTTATGTACATCAAACATCTCTAACTTTTTATTTGAACTTCTTTGTGTATTTTTTAGAAATGGGAAAATTGGAGTTCTGTTAGAATCATCGAACTTCTTCATTATTTTCAATTGAACTTATTGGTTTATTTCTTTAGTAATTGTAAACTCCGAAACTTCTGAAATGGTTAAACATACAAAACAAAATTATGGTTTTTTCCATTTTTCTAGAAGTCACTATGTTACAACTTGTGAACTTTTTTTTTGTCGTGACATTCTGTTCATTTTTTTGCTTTTGTTGAAATGGCCTAGGTGGTCCCTTTTTCTCATTCGATGAATTTCTTCTGTATGTAGTACAAGTGAACTTCAGAATTTCCGAAACATTAACTTAATGTGCTATTAAAAATCAAGAAAATTATGCACAAAAAAACACATACACTGCACGTGCTTCATGCACAACCAACACATACACTTCCTAGAAACGGAAATAATTTAAGACCAAATAAACCTAGGACAACAGCAACAGCTAATCTGTCTCAGAAATCTTTTTCCTCTCGCACTCAAGCTGAACTTCGTGAAAGACAACCCTCTATTTTTTAATTTTGGAATTATTGGGTTTTCTTTTTTAGAACTGAAAAATATGTTTTCCATTTGAATTCCTGAACTTATCTATTTTTACATTTTGAACTTTTTGGTTGTCCTTTTTAGAAACAAGAAAAAAAAGTCATTTATTGATTAGTATTTTTGTGTTTTTATATTTTTTAGGTTACTGTTCTCTGAGTAAAATAATGCATATGAATTTCTATGATGAGAGTAAGTGAACTTTGTGCACATAATTTATAAAACACTCTTTTGCGCGTATATGAATTTTCCTGTAGATGTACAAGAACGTTTTTTTGCTTGCACCTCAACAACCGACATGGAATTGTACGATGATAGAAGTCTTGTACAAAGCTCCATAAAATCACAGAGAAGCTACACCAAATGGATCATAGAAAATATTGACCAAATCACACAAGAAAAAGGTCAGGTCGAGGGCATTCTTTAACATGCATTAAAAAAGAAACAAGTAGGGCATGGAAGCAACAAAATCTGAAGGGAGGTTGAGATCCCTCCTCGCCGCACAAGTCCACAGCCTCTTGCGCAGGTGAGCCATTTTTGCCAGCGATCAATGTATCTTAATTCTATAGTCGAAGTGCCAGACAGCATGCCTTATTCTGCAAAACGAAAATCTAAGCATATATATCAGAACTAGCACGAACAAAAAGTGTGGCAGGGCATATTTTTTCTGAACTTTATTTGCAAAAACTTTCTGTATTTCTTCACCCCTTGTTCTATGTGAACTTCAGTGTCCAGACAACAAGAACTTGGTCTATCGAACCAATGGATCGACGGGTCAGGGAGGACCTTGCGGACAGCAACTGCACCATCAGGAATCGGAAACGTCCCGTGAACAACATTCGCACCATGAAGGGGGGTTGGGGACGACAACATCGGCATGATCTAGGAGCTTGAAGAACAAGAATGGCCATCGAAGGGGTCGGCTGCGATGGTGGTCCAAGGGTCACGCAGGACGTGCTTGTTCCAGCGGCGCACAAGACAAACCAGGCGGCGACTAGCGGGAGGATCATGGGGAGTTACCCGGAGGCAGAGAAGGAGAAGATGGAAGCAGAGGACGAGAGAAGGCTCACCGGAGGGGAGAAGTGGGGGGTTGATCGAAAGTGAAGGACGGGGAGAGCAGTGGCGGTTGGTGGTGGAGGCGTAAGGCGGCCGCAAGATCCGGCGGCGCGTGTGCAAATTCCGGGGAGGGCGCGCCGCGACGGGTGGATCCGGGAAGGTGGCGCGGTGGCGGGGGCCTCCGGGGACAGGACGTGGCGGCGGGGGCCTTAGGGAGGGGGCGTAGCGGCATGGGGATGCAGGGAGGGCGCGGATGAGGCGTGTGGATCGGGGAAGGAGGGTCGACGGCGGGGGATCGAGGCATGTGGGCGGTTCTCGGGTGCGGGAGAAGTGGGGGAGAAGATCCGTTTTTCTTTCTGTTTTATCGTCTGGTGCTGGCCGCACCGGTCCGGCAGGATCTCCTCGCGCTCTATATAGGGCCATCCGTGATCCAAATAGTTATTCTAATCCTGGGATTATAATAGTGCTGTCCTATATATATATATATATATATATATATATATATATATATATATATATATATATATCCAAAACATAGTGCTTGCCAAAAGAAGAAGTGTAAAAAGGAAAGGTGAAGATCACCATGACTCTTGTATATGGGTAGAAGATAAAAGTAAAAGATATGCCCTTCGTAGAGGGAAGCAAAGGTTGTCATGCGCCTTTATGGTTGGATGCACAAAATCTTAATGCAAAATAACATCACTTTATATTGCCACTTGTGATAAAGAACTTTATTATGCAGTCTGTCGCTTTTATTTCTTCCATATCACTAGTTCATATAAAGCTTATTTTCTTCTCACTAATAGATCATACATATTTAGAGAGCAATTTTTATTCCTTGCACCACTGACAACTTACTTGAAGGATCTTACTCAATCCATAGGTAGGTATGGTGGACTCTCATGGCAAAACTGGTTTAAGGGATGTTTGGAAGCACAAGTAGTATCTCTACTTGGTGCAAAGAATTTGGCTAGCATGAGAGGGAAAGGCAAGCTCAACATGTTGGAGGATCCATGACAATATAACTTCTATTTGGATATAAGAAAACGTAACCTATTATGTTGTGTTCCTTGTCCAACATCAACTTTTTAGCATCTCATTAATGAGTGCTCACAATTATAAAAGATGTCCAAGATAGTATATTTATATGTGAAGCCTATCTTTCTTTATTACTTCCTATTAATTGCAACAATGACCAAAACTATGTTTGTCAACTCTCAACAACTTTTATTCATCATACGCTTTATATGTGAAGTCATTACTCTCCATAAGATCAATATATGATCTTTTTATTTATTTTTATTCCTTCTCTTATTCTTATACCCTCAAGATCATAGCAAGAAAGCAAAGCCCTCAACTCAAAACTACTCTTTATTATATATGACTCATGGACTCGATTACATAGATAGAGATCGAAACAAAACTCAAAGCTAGATCATGCAAAAAACTTTATTTTAGTAGATCAAGATACAACCAAAAAGATCAAACTAAGAAAAACGATAAAGGTAAAGGTGTGATGGTGATACGATACCGGGGAACCTCCCCCAAGCTTGGCAGTTGCCAAGGGGACTTCCCGTACCCATATATTTATGTCTCTTTCTTCGAAGGTGGTGATGTGATATTCTTGGCGATGATGCCCCTTAGCATGCGATTCTCCTCATCGAGCCTATTATTTTCCTGCTTAAGATCCATTACCTCCTGGCAGAATTTACCCATGACGGCTAGAGCTCCATTCACCCATGGATGTTTCATAGATGCGGGGGGAAAAGCAACACTCAATTTCATATTTTCATAAGAGAGAAATTTAACATTGGGAGGGATGACCGAATTTGGTATTGCTGAGCTTTGAAGTTCCTCTAGCATGAATCTAGTTTGAAGACGAGAGGCAACTTATTAATCCTCCTCCATGGCATCCACCCTTTTCAAGTCGGCCTCCATCTCTTCCTCCTTTAATGGCCCAAAGTGGTCAGCTTTGCTATATGCTCTTGGGCCCGGTGTCAGGTGAGAGACAGGACTCTCCCTAACAGAGTCTTGGGAAGACATCTTGCTCTAAATCTGCTGCACAAACAACTCAACACAAAAACAGGTGATATTGTCGTGGTATGGTGTGTCGGATTCAGGGTTCTGCGGACCCTTGAGAGGTTCAAACACTGGGGTGCGTGCGAAGAACTCGTCCTCCCCAACCTACCTGTTCACTGATCCCACGGTCTAAATCATCGAACCTAAGAGACAAGAGACACAACAGTTTACCCAGGTCCGGGCCACCTTGCGGTGTTAAACCCTACTCCTGCTTTGTGGTGGATTGGCCTCGAGGGGCTGAGGATGAACTAGTACAGTGGAGAGCAACCTCAGGAGGAGAGGTGTTCTTGCGCTCAATGAGCTGGTGGGTATGAGGATGATCTGAGTGATCCATCCCCCTCTATGGTGGTGGTTAAGTCCTATTTATAGTGGCCTTGGTCCTCTTCCCAAATGTAAGGCGGGAAGGGATCCCACAATGGCAAAATTCAAAGGGATACAACTACTACATGCTATCCTGACAAAAGTAGTCTTCGCATGCAAAAGCTCCTGGCTATGACGCCACGGTGGGCTCCGTGGTGACCTCTGTCCTACCGTCCTGGCGGTCTTGGTCTTGTTGCACTGAAATGGAAACCTTTGCTTGACGCCTCGAGACTCCGCACCTGCGCTTGCCTCCTTGGCACCAAAGAGGAAACGAGTACACTGCGCCCACTGGCACCCGCCTAGCCTTGGTCATCATGGCTCACGTCATATGAACCTCGCGAGGTGCACCTTGCATTGATATCTCCGCTCCTCGGGAGGCAGCCTGGTGAGACTGCCCCCCAGGGAGGTCTTGGTGACGTCCCCCTCGTGAGGCTTGGCCCCTCGCGAGGGCCTTGGGTTGTTGTTGCTGAAGCTGGGCCATACCAGGCCATTGACAGAGCCACGCCATGGGTCGCAAGCAGGCAAGTTTGGGTACCCCCATTCCCAGAACGCAGACAGTAGCCCCCGGGCCTAAGGCGCGCTCGTACTTGGCTTCGAGGCAAAGCCAAAGGGCAAGTGCGGAGTGTCGCGGGCCCTAACCTCCTGCGGACTTAGTCGACACGTGGCGATTGATGGGACGTGGAAGCCTGTGCTTCCCCACGCTCCTGTCGACAATCGTTCGACTCGACGAGACCGTGCTGCATGCAGAAAAAACCAACATTGCGTGGGATCATGGAGGCCGGCGGTTGGCCTCTAAGGGAGACCTAGATTATGGGGTCTCCAGACAACCGGACTATATCCTTTGGCCGGACTGTTAGACTATGAAGATACAAGATTGAAGACTTCGTCTTGTGTCAAGATGGGACTCTACTTGGCGTGGAAGGCAAGCTAGGCAATACGGATATGTATATCTCCCCCTTTGTAAGCGACCTTGTGTAACCCTAGCCCCCTCCGGTGTCTATATAAAACGGAGGGTTTTAGTCCGTAGGACAACATACAATCATACCATAGGCTAGCTTCTAGGGTTTAGCCTCTCCGATCTCATGGTAGATCAACTCTTGTAATACTCATATCATCAAGAATAAATCAAGCAGGACATAGGGTTTTACCTCCATCAAGAGGGCCTCAACCTGGGTAAAACATCGTGTCCCCCGCCTCCTATTACCATCCACCATAGACGCACAGTTCGGGACCCCCTACCCGAGATCCACCGGTTTTGACACCGACAGCCTCCCTTGGCAATAAATGAGAGGAGGGGCAGAGCTCCTCTCGCTCATTTCCTTGTTTTCACTGCCCGTTTCTTCTTCCTCTTTCTTGCCTCGCCATCTTGCTGTAGTCCTCATGGCGCCGACGAGGAAGTTCTCCACCGCCAAGAAGGGGAAAGCCCCCAAGGAGGGACCTGGCTCGCCACCTCCCAAGAGAGGGCGAGGCCACCCCCGCAAGCACGTCGCAACTCATGTGGAGGCTCCTCGGGGGCGCGGGCGCGCCTTGGCTGGCCATGGCGGCGTTTCTTCTCGTGGCGAGAGCCGCCAAGGGCGAGGCAGCCCCTACAACGAGGGGAGGCGCGCCATGATTGCACGGCCTCCTTGGTCGCGCTTCCACTCGGCCGAGGTGCTCCCGGAGTTCGTCGTGTGGTCGGAGAGGCCAGCCGGCACCTGGCTCCCACTCCCCCGCTTCTTCGCGGGTAGGCTGCCGGCCACGGGGCCTGACGGCCTTTGGCTGTAGGCCGATGCCTGTTGCAGCAAGGCTTCATGGGTCAGGGTCGAAGTTTCCTCCGCTGGGAACGTGTCCTTGGCCCGCGGCTGGCAGGCGTTTGCCCGCGCGCGCGGCGTGAGAGGGAGGTGCACCCTCCACTTCAAGTACGTCAGCGTCACGACCCTCTATGTGATGGTGTTTGGGGAAGACGGCCGTCGCGCAGGGTGCTGCCCCGAAGACGACGCCGGTGACGATGAGCTTGGCCTTGATGACAGCCGCGATGACACCGAAGGTGAGCTCGCCCTTGGCGACAGCCATGGCTCGTTCAGTGATGGCGGCTCCTCTAGCGAGAGGACAAGCAGCAGCGGCTATGATCAGCCGCCACGTCGCCGGGCTCGCTTCGAGGAAGGTGGCAGATCATCTTGGCGCCACGCTCCGGTGAAGCGAGAGGAAGGCTCGGGTTGAGCCTGGGGGGCCTCCGGAGTCCGGCCACTGGAGCTGTCGTGGTCGCGTGGCCACTTTTTTTCGCCTTTCCTTTCTCCTGCATTTTAAAAAAAGTAGAGGGCCCTGCTGGGCGTGTAATGAACCATGGTACTTATGCCACTTATGCCACTATGATATGCTTATTGTTCTAATGTATGCCGTGATGTTCATGTCCGGGTAGGCGCAGTAAGTTAACTTAGCTTGATTCACTCGTGGTAGTCTCGCACCTTGCGATGGGGCGCCCTCCAGTGTCTCGTGAGCCCCCCTTGCTGGTGAATCAGGGGTCGCTGGCCTCAGGAGACATCGTGAAGCTGCAGAATTGTAAGAAATTTTTGTTGGGTGTCTTGTTCTTCCTTGCGCGAGACCTCAAGCGTGGGCTAGTCGTGGCTTAGTGCATCATGTCGCGGTACCCGGGGGAAACAGACTTAAGAAGATGCGCAAATCACAAGCTCGTTTGAGGGTGTGTTGTGAGGATAGAAAAAGCCATGGCCCTGGGGGACAGGGCTGTGGCGAAGTGTGTCTGCGGCGTGGGGCTGGCCTGACGCCGCGCACGCACACACCTGCCCAGCCCCCGCGCGCGAGACATGCTAGGAAGAGCGATGGGCAACTGCCGCTCCTCCTGGGCCAAGACCGAAGGGCAAGAGAGAAGATGAAGGGGAAATCCAACTTGGCAATCGAAAATGCGAGAACTCCAAATTTCATTAAAATAAAGGGGGCAAACCAACTACATAAAGCAAGCAAATGAACAGTCGCGTCCGGCACCTAGACTAGTTTTCTCACCAGCACAGAGCTAAGTGTTGCCACAAGGACGTGGGAGGGTGCCCCTGAGTCCCGAGGGCGGCTCTCCAGAGACTCCAGGGCGTGTACAACCCCACTCATTATTACATGAGAGTGTCACGACCGGAGACCTTCACAGGCACTGGGCCTTGCTTCATGGGTAGAACTTATGGAGGTGCTGGATGTTCCAGGCGTTCTGAATGGCGATCTGTCCTGCATCTCCAGGCACGTGGCACCAGGCCTGGAGACGCGGGCAACCCTAAATGGCCCCTCCCACATGGGTGAGAGCTTATGCAGCCCTTCCCCGGAGAGCACCCACCTCAGGACGAGATCACTCATCTCAAGTGTCCTAGAGCGAACGCTGCGGCAGTGGTACCGCCGCAGCCCCTGCTGGCACCTTGCCGCCCGGAGCGAGGCTTGACGACGGCTTTCCTCCCCCAGCACGAGGTCCATCCCCTATGTGGCGTCTTGGCGTGCCTCATCAAACGCCAAGACCCGCGTGGAGCGATGCTTGACCTCGTGAGGGAGAACCGCTTCGGCTCCGTAGACGAGGAAGAACGGAGTCTCTCCCATTGGCTTGGTGGCGGTGGTGCGGATGGACCACAACACGGACTGGAGCTCATCGATCCAGTCCATGCCGCAGGCCTCGAGCTTCTTGAAGGTTCTTGTCTTGAGGCCTCTCAGGACCTCCGTGTTGACGCGCTCAGCTTGGCCATTGCTCCTGGGGTGTGCCACTGAGCCGTGGCATATCTGCATTCCAAGGTTAGCGCAATACATTTTGAAGAGGTTGCTAGTGAACTGCAAGCCATTGTCAGTGATGATACGATTAGGGACCCCGAAGCGGCTCACGAGGCCCTTGATGAACTTGACTGCCGAGCCGGCCGGGATTGTACGGACGGCTTCCACCTCCGCCCACTTGGTGAACTTGTTGATGGCAACGTAGAGGTAGCGGTAGCCCCCGTGCGCTCTTGGGAATGGTCCGAAGATATCCAGCCCCCAAACCGTGAACGACCATGTGAGAGGAATGGTCTAGAGGCTGTGAGCGGGCTGGTGGATCTCCTTGGCATGGAATTGGCACGCTTCGCAAGATCTCACCAGCTCGGTGGCATCATTGAGCACTGTGGGCCAATAGAACCTGCTACGGAATGCCTTCCCCACAAGGGTGCATGATGATGAGTGATGCCCGTAGTCCCCGTCGTGTATGTCAGCCAACAGGTCATGTCCCTTCTCCCTAGAGATGCATCGTAGAGAAACATCATTTAGTTGTTTCTTATAGAGCTCACCGTCCCGGATGTAGCCGCATCCTCCTCCTTCTCCGGTAGGGTCCCCCTGAAGTAGATACGCCTTGAACTCTTCGGTCCAACACACCTCCTGAGGTTCCAGCGCAAGAAGGAGGCGGGATCCAGAGGTCGGGCCACAAGCCGAGGCACTCGATAGAGGGGCCTGAGGGAGGTCCTCGCAAGGTAGTCCTGGTGCTGCTGCGGGCGGGGCTGCAGACGGCTTGAAGAGCCGCTCCTCAAAGACGCCGAGCTCTCGAGGCAGGCGTCAGGACGCCCTCCTGGTGATGTCATGTGCTTCCTTGTTTGTGCCGTGCATCACATGCTGCAGTTCCGGACCCAAGAATTGTTTTTCAATTTTGCCTACCTTCGCAAGGTATGCATCCATGTGCTCGTCCTTTGACTCGTATACTTTGTTGGACAAAATTTGACGAGGAGCTGAGAGTCACCCTTGATGGTGAGGTGCTTCACTCCCAAGGCTACCGCATGCCCTTGATGGTGAGGTGCTTCACTCCTAAGGCTGTCGCAGCCTTGAGGCCGACGATCAAGCCCTCGTACTCCGGATGTTGTTGGAGACCTTCTCGCCCTACTAGAAGCAGAGCTCCAAGGTGTAGCAGAGCTTGTCCTGGGTGGGTGAGATGAGCACGGCTCTAGCCCCTACGTCCTGATGCACGAAGGCGCCATAGAAGTACATGACCCAGCCATCTGGCGCTTCGCTTCCTGGTGAGAGTGGGCGGTCCTCGCCTACTTCGGGGCTGGGAATGTCGGTCCATTCTGCCACGAAATCAGCGAGTGCCGCCCCCTTGATGTCCCTGGTGGTGCTAAACTTCAATTGGAATGCCTGCAATTCGATGTTCCACTCGGCGACTCTCCCTGCAGCATTGCGGCTCTGAAGCACCCTTTCCAGGGGGTAAGCTGAGACGACCTTGATTGGATGGCCTTAGAAGTAGTGGCACAACTTGCGGGAGGCGACAAAGAGTGCGAGCAAGAGCTTCTGCGGCATGGGGTAGTGCGCCCGCGTGTCACGCAGTACCGTGTTGACAAAGTACACTAGGTTCTCAACGATGGCGGAAGTGTTGGTGGAGTCTTGCACCTCCTAAGGCTGGGGGACCACAGGAGTTTGGTCGCTTGTTGGGGCAGCCGCGGCCTCAGGAGCATCATTTAGTGGGGCCTGGTCGTCTGTTGGTGCCGTCAGGGCCTCAGCGGTGCTGTCTTGGAGCCGCGTCGTCTTGGCTAGGCGCGCGGTGTCGCTCGGCGGGCCCCCGTCCTTGCACCCCTATCGGACAGCCACCAGTGCCGCGCTGGCCGAGTGAGGTGTGGCGGCCAGGAATAGCACCAAGGGCTCCATAGGACGCGGTGCTACCATCACCGGCGGGCTGGTGAGGTATCTCTTGAGATCTTGGAACGCTGCGCCAGTCTCTGGAGTCCACTCCAACAGGCCCTTATTTTTCATTAGCTTGAAGAACGGGAGGGCGCGCTCCCCCAACTTGGAGATAAAACGCCCCAGCAATGTTACACAACCCGCCAGTTTTTGCATCTCCTTGAGAGTCTGTGGTGGGCTCATCTCTTCTATCACCTTGACCTTCTCTGGATTTGCCTCAATTCCCCTGTGTGACACCAGAAAACCCAACAACTTGCCGGAGGGAACACCAAACATGCATTTCTCTGGGTTGAGTCGTAGGTCCACCACGCGCAGACTGGCAAATGTTTCCTCTAGGTCCTTGACAAGGGTCCTTGCCTCCCAAGACTTCACTACTATGTCGTCGACGTATGCCTCAGTGTTCTTCCCAAGCTGCTGGCCAGGGCGATGTGCATCAGCCGCTGGAAGGTCGACCCGACGTTGCGCAAGCCAAACGGCATGCAGGTGTAGCAGTACACCCCGCATGGGGTCAGGAAGGCCGTCTTCTCAACATCTTGTACCGCCATCTTGATTTGATGATAGCCCGAGAAGGCATCCAGGAAGCACAACAGGTCACACTCGGCGGTGGAGTCGATGATTTGATCAATGCGCAGGAGCGGGAAGGGGTCTTGAGGGAAAGCCTTATTGAGGTTGGTGAAGTCTACACACATGCATTCCTTCCCGCATTTCTTGGGGACGACGAACGGGTTCGCCAGCCATTCCGGGTACCTCACCTCCCGAATGACACCAGCTTCTTGTAGTTTGTGGGTTTCTTGGACGATGAAAGACTGCTTATTCGTGGATTGCCGCCGCGCCTTTTGCTTCATGGGGCGCACGTTGGGGCATATCCTAAGGTGGTGCTCAATTATCCCCTCGGGATCCCGACCAGATCCTTGGGTTCCCAGGCGAACACCTCCTTGTTTGTGCGCAAGAAGTCGACCAACGCCCTTTCCTGGTCTGGAGGAATGTTGGCGCCTATGGTGAAGCTGGCGCCGGATGCCCCGTCTTTGTCAACCAGCACCTGATTCCTCTCGGTACGATCTTGAGAGAACATCTGCTACTTCTTTGCCGGTGCAGCTCCTGGGGCCTCTGGGCCCCTTCCTCGGCCGGGCGTGCTGCCATTGCGGCCGTAAAGGAAAGCTTGAGGGCCGTCAGGGCTTCCTTGGTGTCACCGGCCATAGTGAGGATGTCGTTGCTCCCCGGCATCTTCATGAGTTTGTAGGCATGGTGAGTGGCCACCATGAACTTGGCCAGGGCTGGGTACCCGAGGATGGCATTGTACGGGAGGCCGATGCGGGAGATGTCGAAGTCGATGAGCTCGGTGCGGTAGTTGTCGCGGGTGCCAAAGGTGACGGGATGGCGGATCTGCCCTAGGGGGCAGGTCGAGCCGTCGATGACTCTGGAGAAGGGCTTGGTGGGGCGGAGCCGGCCGTGCGGCACATGGAGCAAGACGAAAGCTTCCACAGAGAGTACGTTGTGACCAGCCCCGCCGTTGATGAGGGTCTTGGTGACCGCCACGTTGCAGATGGTGGGGGTGCAGAGCATCGGGAGCGCGCCGGCGCCCGCGGTGGTTGCAGGGTGATCTCTTGAGTCCAAGGTGAGGTCAGCCTTGGGTGCCGCCCATCCCGGAGGGGCTCCCTGATGCACATGGGTAGCGCCCACCTAACGGAAGAACTACTTGACATGGCAGTCCGAGGGCGGCGCCTGCGAGCCCCCGAGGAGAGCTGCTACGGCGTGGGGTGTTGGTGCCTCGAAGCACGCGATGAAGAGGCCGCATGGCTCCCCCTAGTAGGCCATGGAAGATCCCGGTAGGCTGAGCAGCCAGGCATGTGGTGCGCTCGCGAGGGCCATGGGAAACTAGTTGGCCATGAACTTGTTGTTGCCACCGGCCTCCCAAACAGCTCCCTCATACGCCTGAAGGAAGGACGCTAGGTCCGCTGTGCTGCTGTAGTAGGGCGGCATCTCTAGCCTGAACTTGGGTGGCCACTTTACCCGCCGGTGGGCGGGGGTGAAGGCTCAGAGGCCCCTGGCTCCTCCAAGGGCATGCGTCGGTACGGTCGATGGAGAAACGTCCGCCATGAGAGTCGAATAGCAGAGCGTGGCAGATGGAGCGGCGGATCTCTGACGCACCCCTGCCTGGCGTGCCAAATGACGGATTTAGGGTTCCATAGACCCTCGAGAGGTTTGTACACTGGGTGCGTGCGAAGAACTTGTCCTCCCAACCTACCAGCTCACCGATCCCACGACCTAACTCGTCGAACCCAAGAGACAAGAGACGCAACAGTTTACCCAGGTTCGGGCCACCTACTCCTGCTTTGTGGTGGATTGGCCTCGAGGGGCTGAGGATGAAATAGTACAATGGAGAACAACCTCTGTAGGAGATGTGTTCTTGCGCTCGATGAGCTGGTGGGTGTGAGGATGATCTGAATGATCCGTCCCCCTGTATGGTGGTGGCTAAGTCCTATTTATAGTGGCCTTCGTCCTCTTCCCAAATGTAAGGTAGGAAGGGATCCCACAACGGCCAAATTCAAAGGGAGACAACCAGCACATGCTATCCTGACAAAAGCCGTCTTCACCTGCAAAAGCTCCTGGTCGTGATGCCGCAGTGGGCTCCGCGGTGACCTCCATCCTGCCATCCTGGCGGTCTTGGTCTTGTTGCACTGAAATGGAAACCTTTGCTTGACGCCTTGGGACTCTGCGCCTGTGCTTGCCTCCTTAGAACCAAAGAGGAAACGGGTACACTGGGCCCGCTGGCACCTGCCTGGCCTTGGTCGTCATGGTTCACGTCATATGGACCTCGCGAGGTGCACCTTATATTGATATGTCCTCTCCTCGGGAGCCAGCCTGGTGAGACTCCCCCCATGGAGGTCTTGGTGTCATCCGCCTCATGAGGCTTGGCCCCTCGCGAGGGTCTTGGGTTGTTGTTGCTGAAGCTGGGCCATACCGGGCCGTTGACAGAGCCACGCCGTGGGCCGCAGGCAGGCAAGTTTGGGTACCCCCATTCCTAGAATGCCGACACGGTGGTCAAAACCTTCCGGATATTATATAATGAATTTTTATTGACCAAAAGAAGTATTGTGCAAGAAAACGGAGTCCAGAGGGCACACGAGGTGGCCACAAGGCAGGGGGCATGCCCAAGGGGGTAGGGCGCACCCTCCACCCTTGTGGTTGCCTCGTGTCTCATTCGGACTACTTTAATTTTTCCTGATTTTTTAAATATTCCAAAACGGAGAAAAAAATTCTATTAGAACATTTATGGGATTGCTTACCGTATCACATACCTATTCCTTTCCGGAGTCTGAAATGTTCTGGAAAGTGTCCCTTATGTACTCCTCAAGTGTTAGAGTGTCAATTATATTGGTCTCAACATTTATGGGATTACCTGAGATATAGTGTTTGATTCTTTGACAGTTTACAACCTTCGGATTTGTGCCTTCGGCGTTGTTGATTTTGATGGCACCGGAACAATAGACCTCCTCAATAACAGAAGGACCTTCCCATTTAGAGAGAAGTTTTCCTGCAAAAAATCTTAAATCAGAGTTGTATAGCAAAACTTGATCCCCTACATTAAACTCACACTTTTTTATCCTCTTAGCATGTGACATTCTCATAGGCTTGGGTTCTCCATTCATCAAGTGAGCTAATGTCAAATGACCTCTTCTCATCGATAAGTTTGAAATCGTAATTGAGCTCTTTAATAGCCCAATAAGCCTTATGTTCTAGTTCGAGAGGTAAGTGACATGCTTTTCCATAAACCATTTTATATGGAGACGTATCCACAAGATTCTTGTAAGCAGTTCTATATGCCCATAATGCATCTTCAAGTTTCTTAGACCAATTCTTTCTAGATCTATTAACAATCTTTTGCAAAATAAATTTAATCTTTCTATTGCTCAATTCTAATTGACCACTAGACTGAGGATGATAAGGAGATGCAATTCTATGGTTGACATCATACTTAGGAAGCAACTTATGGAAAGCACCATGAATAAAATGTGAACCACCATCAGTCATTAAATATCTAGGGACTCCAAACCTCGGAAAAATAACTTCTTTAAGCTTCTTAATAGAAGTGTTACGATCAACACTAGTAGTTGGGATACCTTCTACCCACTTAGTAACATAATCAACAACAACTAAAATATGTGTATACCCATTAGAGGAAGGAAAAGGTCCTATATATAATCAAAGCCCCAAATATCAAATGGTTCAATAACGAGTGAATAATTCATAGGCATGTCCTGACGTCTACTAATATTGCCAATTCTCTGGCATTCATCACAAGACAAGACATACTTATGAGCATCCTTGAAGAGAGTAGGCTAATAAAAACCAGATTGTAATACCTTGCGTGTCGTTCTATCTCCAGCGTGGTGTCCTCCGTAGGCCTCGGAGTGGCAATTCCATAGGATCTGTTCCTGTTCATGCTCAGGTACACAACGTCTAATAACACCATCTACTCCTTCTTTATAAAGGTGCGTGTCATCCCAAAAGTAATGTCTTAAATCATAGAAAAACCTTTTCTTTTGCTGGTATGTGAAACCAGGTGGTACAAATTTAGCAACAATGTAATTAGCATAATCATCATACCAAGGAGTATTACGAGAAGCATTTATGACAGCTAATTTCTCATCAGGGAAACTATCATCAATAGGCAGTGGGTCATGAAGAACATTGTCTAACCTAGAAAAGTTGTCTGCAATGGGGTTCTCAGCTCCCTTTCAATCGATAATATGCAAATCAAATTCTTGTAACAAGAGAACCCATCTAATAAGTATAGGTTTAGCATCTTTCTTTTCCATAAGATATTTTTTGACTGGAAACCGTGAGGCAACAACCCCACAGTATTTTATTAAAGCTCAACCACCAAAATACAAGAGGTTCTGGGAAAATAAACTAGGGGATGAAAACTACTTACCTATTTACCTATGCACATATTTACAGGTAAATATACATAAATACATAGAGCCAACTAGGGTAAAGAGTTAATCCAGTGCAACAGCAAAGGTTTGAGACTAGGCTTGAATCTATGGGATAACAGAGTAACATCATGGATGAAGTTCCTCCTCCGTGCTGCAAAAGTGGGCCTTTCGTGTCTGAAGATTCTGCCATTTCTGAGCAGCCATACATTCCATGCTGCTGGATAAACTACCTCCTTGAATAAAGGTTGCCCAAAACTCTTCCTTGCAGCAATTAAACACTGAGTTGGGGATAAACCAGCTAACCACTGAATGTGCAAGTAGTTCCAGACTCTTGTGCTAAATTGGCATGTGAAGAAAAGGTCGTTTCTGTCCTCATGAGCATGGGCATAGCATAATGGACAAGTGTTGTCCTCCTAAGGCGATTGCCAGTGCCTCCTGACCAGGAAGTCTCTGGCATTGAGTCTGTCATTTAGCATTAGCCACGCAAACACCTTTATCTTCATGGTCGCCCTACTTTCCCAAATCCATTTGGCTGGTGTGTTAGTGGGTAGATGAGCGTGCATCACTGTATAATAACTCTTGGCTGAAAAGGTTCCTTTTCCAGGTGTCCAGGACCAAGAATCATTTATTCTTTCATTAGCATTCAGGTCTAGCAGACCAGCCTGGATAGTGAGCATCTCAACCATTGCTTCTGGGGACAAGGGGAGATGAAAAAGCTCAGACATATCAGATGTGTTAATAACCTCTCTTACAGACACCTTATCATCAATGGCAAAAGAGAACAACCTAGGAAACCTCGCTCTGAGTGGAACTGGAGATTCCAGAAGGACCCAAGCATCAAACCATTAAAGAACAGAGTCCCCCATGTTTATGGTGACCACAGAGTATAGTCTGAAAACTTCATTGAGTTTAAGGATATCTCTCCACCAATAAGAACCACATAGAACTGTGCCATGAGGAACAACACCATCATAGTATGTATTCCAGATAAGAGAGACCCAAGGGATGTCATCTTTGTTATAAAACTTGGAAAGGTGCTTGGAAAGGACGGCTCTGTTTTGGATGGTAAGGTTTACTATCCCCATGCCACCTTTGTCTTTGGGCCTGCAAACAAGAGGCCAAGCTGCAAGTGACTACCTAGGAGTGTCAGAATTGCCTCTCCATAAGCACTATCTCATAATCCTTTCAATTTGCTTTATAATACCAGCTGGCAAGTATAAACTACAGAGAAAATAGATGGGAAAAGAGGACATGACTGATTGAAGCAATTGCAATCTGGCTCCTTGGTTTAGAAGACTTGAGCTAGCAGATAACCTTCTTTCAACTCTATCAACCACAGGAAATAAATCTTGAATCCTAGGTTTAGTTGTACCCACAGGGAGTCCAAGATAGGTGAAGGGGAGGGTCCCAACCTGACAGCCAAAAATAGCAGCTAATCTAGCAGTTTCTGCCTCATCCACATTAATAGGCAATATGCATGATTTATGAAAGTTTACCCTGAGACCTATGGAGGCATGAAAATATTGCAGCATTTCCTTGAGAGCTAGAAGTTGTGAGTCCACAGCAGGCATAATGAGGAGAGTGTCATCCGCATATTGCACTATAGGAAAATCAGGGTCATGAGTTTCAATAGGCAGAGAAATCTCTCCATTTCTAAGCATATTATTTACCAAAGTTTGTAGTAGGGTCACCTGCCTTACTCCCCTTTTGCAAGTAAATTGTTTTCCAGACACTCCGTTGAAAATGATAGAAGAAGTCCCAGAGGATAAAAGCTCTATAATCCAACCAATCCGTGGTGCAGGAGCTTTAGAATTAGGTCATGCTCAACAGTATCAAACGCCTTTGCAAAATCTAACTTAAGAATCAAGATGGGCTTCTTAGATTTGTGACACTGATGAATATATTCTAGAGTCCAAGCAATGCAATCCTAAATAGACCTGCACTTAAGGAACCCATATTGGTTTTTATGAATGCATTTGAGAATCACCTCTTGCAATCTATTAGCCATGAGCTTTGTCTGAAACTTCAGACAAATATTTTTCAAGGAAATAGGTCTGAAATCATTAGGACCCTCAGGTTATAGCTTTTTTGGAATTGAAGTGATTAAAGACCCATTGATGCTGCTAATAGTGACTTTTCCATCATAAAAGTCATGGAAAAATTGCAAAAAATCCTCCTTAATGATGTGCCGGCATCATTTGACAAACAAACCAGTAAAACCATCAGGGCCAGGGGCCCTATCTATGGGTAAAGACTTAAGCACCTCATTTATTTCGTCCTCAATAAATGGAGCAGACAAATTATCAAGACCATCCACTGTGTCAATCAAGGAAGCTAGATCAAACTTCATGGCAGTCCCCTCAGAGACTCCCATTCTATCTCTGAAAGTTCCCCACAGCATGCCCGCCATCTGTTGGTGATCAGAGACAACCTCACCATCTTCATTCTGCAGTGAGGAAATGGTGTTTCTCCTAAATCTTTCAGTTGACATTGCTTGAAAGAACTTAGAGTTCTCCTCCCCAACTTTAATCCACCGAATGGTACATCTCTGTTTCCAATAAGTGAACTGCAGGTGTAGGATTTCCTCGATATGGAGTTTTCCAATTTTCCTGAAATTAAATTCAGGTCTTGTTAAAGGCCTCAATTCCGCAAGGTTATCAAAAAATAGAACCACCTCATTGCAAGCCTGGATGGCCCTCTTAAGCTTGGACAGACTAGTGTACCAGTGTTTGAGAGCACATCGGAGTTGTTTGAAATTTTTAGTCAAACGAGCTGCGGAATTTGATTTCTTCATTGGAGCATTCCATGATTGTTCCACATAGTCAAAGAAACCAGGTAGATCCACCCAATAATTTTCAAACCTAAAGATCTTTGACTTGGGTATAGATGTTGCAATGGAGACTACACGAGGTACATGATCCGAGGCTATTCTTGCTAGTGGATGAACCATTGTATTGGGATAGTCATTGATCCATGTGGAGGAAGTGAAGAACCAATCAAGCTGCTCGAGCAATGGATTTTCTTGCATGTTAGACTAGGTGTAGGATCTTCCTTTCAATGACAGCTCAAGAACACCAAGGTGGCCAATTATCTCATTGAAGAGAAAAATATCATTTAAATCTCCTCCCGGCAAGTTTCTGTTTTTAGGAGATCTAATGAAATTAAAATCCCCTACAAGGAGCCAATTATCATCCATTGGAATTTCTAGATTATACAACCATTGGACAAAATCATCTCGAGGCTGCCCTTGACATGGTCCATAAACATTTACCAGGGTCCATCGATTGGCATTGTGCGCAGATGTGAAGGAAACTACGATGCCAAATGGTTTAATATCCACTAAAGCGCCAATGAACACATTGGAGCACCACAACACAAGGATGCCACCAGAGGCACCAACAGAAGGTGAAAATGCAAAATTGTCAAATCTTCTAGGGCAAAACTTTCTAATTGCACGCTGATCAAAGAAATCACATTTAGTTTCTTGTAGGCAAATAATAGAGCACTGACTTTCCTCAATTTTGGCTCTAACACTTCTTTGCCTATCCTCAGAGTTTAGGCCTCTCACATTCCAATAGAGCACTTTCCAATCTCTAGTTTGGTGTGAATTAATGAGGAAACAATAAAAAGAGGCAGATATAATAGTTCACTGCATAACAATGAAACAAAAGCCTATAGATAAAACCATCATTCCAGACCAAAGTGCAAGTAGCAGACAAAAGAGAAACTAGGTTCAGATAACTGGTATCATCTGAAGAGTTGTAGGCTTGGGGGTAGCATCTGAACAATCCATAAGCTTCTCCTCAGTCATCCTGTCAGCAGGGACACCTAGAGCTGCTCCAATCAGCTGGAGCGTAGCAATTGGAGTTGGAGGAGGAACCTGCTCTTGACTTCCTGCATTATCTGGCTAGTCCTGCCTGCTTGGAGCGGATGCCTGACTGCTAGCTTTCAACTTCTTGGCTCTAGGCTGCCTGAGGGGCTTGGGCTTTGGGGACAAAGGAGATGTAGGTTTGAAACCTGTGGATTTTGCTACACTTCTGGTCATCCTTCTGTCAGAAAAGTCTAAAGCTGCCTAAACCACTGAAGTCTTGGGCTTTCTGGCACGAGGTTTTCTGGTTTGCTTTGTTGTGGCAGTAAAAGTGCAGTCCATACTATCTGAAGCTTCAGTAGAAGGTTCAGATGAAGGGGCACTTACATCTGTCTCTGGTATTGAACATTGGATGTTCCTGTCCTCCAAAAACAATCTCCTGGCAGTGTGGCGAGAGGACTCTGGCCGGCCAGAAGCTGGAATGCAGAAAGATAGTGGTGGATCAAAAGCCAGAGCCCAAGGTCTTTTATGCCTAGCAGGTAAACCAGGTGGAGGCATGACCTTAGGGATCTGAGCAGCTAGAAAAGTAGGCATGCGTGACTCAAAAGAACTTCTTCATATAAATTCAGGTGGTAAAGCTGGGCCCATTACAATTCTCACAATGCCAACATGCAAAGGAGGTGCCTGAACCACAATGGGGTTATATGGAACAATTGCAAGATTGTTCTGAACTTGATCCTCCACATCAACAGGCATGATCACCTCCTGAATATTATTAGGTTCCTCCATATGCATGTGCTGCTTAGGCTAGGCCAGAAGATCATCAGCAACATGCTCATGTGGGCCCCCTCCATGTGATTTTCCTGGACTAAAATCGGGTCTTCAACCACAGCATTGTGAGGCCCATCAACCAGATCAGCAGGCTCAAATGGGCCCAAAGCATCTCCTGACTCATTTGAACCCATAGAAGGGTTTAACACCATAGAGTTGGCTTCTTGGACCTAGGGTTGCACTGGCTGAACCTCATCAAAATTGTTGTCCTGTCCCCAGCATGCAAATCTTGTGGATTAGGCTGAGGTGGCTCCTCTGGTGCAGCCGGTTGAGGGACATCATTCCGTCCAAGTGTAGGATATGGTGGAAAAACCCAGAAATTCTCGGGTGGCTGTAGGTTACCTGGCATTGGGTGTGGATTTCCATCAAAAGGCATGACATCCTCATCAGGTGGAAGTTGTTCAGCAAAGTCGGCAGTCAGGATAGAAATAGATGCAGTCCAAGAAACCACTACGCCACCAATATTTGCAAACTGACGAAAAACCACATCACGCGGGACTAGCTGATCGTCAAGGAAAGAGGCATAGACTAAAGATCGCACAAGCCTGTCATCTTGATGATTCCAATAATCAAAATGACCAAACGTACCCACAACCTCAGCTAAGTTGACCTCATTGCGATAATCCAATAGAACTCCAACAAACATCAGCCAGCCTGTTCTATGCCCTTGCAGTGCACAGAAACCCTCCCCATCATCATGCCTAATGAATCTGACAAACAACTCGTTGCCATGTTGGTCTAAACCCAGCAGCCAAGGTGGATGAGCAACTAATGCAGCACGGATAACAGGATCTTGCATCTCATAAAGACCTACTCCCTGAAACCAGGTCTGTGCAGATCGTACGGGTAGCTCAAGCTGATTGGTGATGAAGGCGTGGACCTGCTGGCGACGAATAACAACATCTTCTGGTGGCGGAGGAAGTTCGACAATGCCAACCATGAAGGATTCATGGTGCCGGGGAGGAGCTTGGGACGACGTGTAGAACATCCTCGAGACGTGAAAAGGATCACCGTCAACAATGTCGTGGCCCGTCGGGAGGAATCAGCGAGGATCAAGCTCATACACTGCCATGGGAGGAGGCAGCGGTGAAGCTAGGTGTGGTGGGCTACTCGGCGGTGATGTCTATGGTGGTTTTGGTGGGGAAGCGGAGGAGGCTAGAGATTTTGGTGGGGATTTGTCAGAGCTGGCAGAGGAGGCGGTGAAGCTCGAAGCGTCAAGTTTCCTGTTGAAGGTGCGAGGCTCGAAGCTGGGTGCTCTGGTTTTGGGAACCCAGAGTTTAATATTCGGAGGAGATCGGGTGTAGTCCTTTTTAACGTGACCAGACCGGGAGCATTTATGTCATCTAACCATATTAGTGCAACGTTCTAAACAATGCCCCATTCCAAGGCAGTTTGAACAATCCCAAAAACAGGCAACCCTTTCTTCCATAACAAGATCAAGACCTTGCAAGTCTCGAACTAACTCGATCGGTGATTTAGGAGGAGAGTCCTCGGACATGGCAAACTCCGGCGTGTGGGTATTAGATTCATTTGCCTGGTCAGAATCATCATCCGATAGCTCCAACAGATTTTGGGCCGATCCCAATGGTGTGGGCTGTGGGGTCAACTCAGGCCCAACATGACTTGCATGGGAGAAAATTAAACCAGTTGACGTACCCGATCCCGAGAACTCCGGGAGAAGATCACAGGGAGATATCGATTCAAACGTGACATCCGGAGATTGCAAAACCCTCCATGGCGAAGTGGCTGGAGGGGGCACTGACGGCGAGAGTAAATCAACCCGATTGAGATCAGCACATTCCTGAGGATCAACTGAATAACTAGCATCTAAAGTAACACTATTGATTTCCTCGGCACTTTCCGGATAACGATAACCCTTGCAAGCATCATAATTCAAAAATGTGGCAAAACGCAGGGATTTCTTAACAGCATGGGTAGATGAGCGCAAAGACTATTTAGCCAGTGCATGTTTCATGGCCTCTAGACCAAGGCGTGCACGACGCTTGGAGGGACTAACCAGGGTTCATTCTTCATGGCATTCAAGTTGCCAAGCATGAAACTCTTTTTCCCAATACGAGCCTCCATGGCCCCAAAGATGAAAATAGCATTTGAATTGCGGGCAAACAAAAGAGCGCTGATGCAAGATGAAAAACCCCACTTCTTTGCATGAAACATGAAAGGCAAAAACTTGGTCACGTAGACAAGATACCTTGATAGAAGAACAATAGCCACCAATCGCAGATTATAGTGCCAAATCCACATTCTCCTCATCTAGCCAAAAGTTGTGGCGTGCAAAAGACACCACCATGATGAAGTGGCCAGATCAATCCGAGGGGTGCACCATGCGATGAAGGGAGTGCCAAATCGCTTTTGCCATGTCAATCCCAGGGGAAAAATCCAAACCCGGGGAGATGGCCGCGTGGACAGCCATGGAGATGACAACCAGGAGAAAGAGGACGAGACGCCAGACGTGATGGCCGGATCCAAAACCAAAACCCACGGAGGGAAATGGAGATCGCCGGCGGTGGGTGGTCTATGGTTTAGGTGGGGTGCGAGGGGTGGGTGGAGAAATGATGGGACATAGTTCTTTAATAGCAGCATGATTAGTGTGAACAGTTACTTTGGAATCAACAATATAAGATCGAAACTTATCACAAGCAAATACAACTGCTAGAAATTCTTTTTCAACAGTAGCATAATTTCTCTGGGCACTATCTAGAGTTTTACTAGCATAATGAATACCATTCAATTTCTTATCAACTCTTTGCCCTAGGACAGCACCAACAACATAATCACTAGCATCGCACATAATTTCAAAAGGTAAATTCCAATCAGGTGGCTGAACAATAGTTGCATAAATCAAGGCTTTCTTAAGTATTTCAAATGCTTCTACACAATCATCATCAAAAACAAAAGGAACATCTTTTTGCAAGAGATTAGTGAGAGGCCTAGAAATTTTAGAGAAGTCTTTAATAAACCTCCTATAGAAACCAACATGACCATGGAAACTTCTCATATCTTTGATATCTTTAGGACACAACATCTTTTCAATAGCATCTACTTTAGCTTTATCAACTTCAATACCTCTTTTTGAAATTTTATGCCCCAAGACAATACCTTCATTAACCACAAAGTGACACTTCTCCCAATTCAAGACAAGATTAGTTTCTTCACATCTCTACAAAACTCGATCAAGGTTTCTTAAGAAATCATCAAAAGAAGTTTCGTAAACGGAGGAATCATCCATGAAAACCTCAACAATCTTTTCACAAAAGTCAGAGAATATAGCAGTCATACATCTTTGAAAGGTAGCACGTGCATTGCATTAACCAAAAGGCATACATCTATAAGCAAAAGTACCGAAAGGGAAAGTAAAAGTGGTCTTTTCCTGATCATCTTTTGACACAGCTATTTGAGAGAAACCAGAATAACCATCTAGAAAGCAAAAATGTGTATGTTTGGATAGTCGTTCTAGCATTTGATCAATAAAAGGTAGAGGGTAATGATCTTTTCTAGTAGCTTTGTTTAATTTGCGAACATCAATTACCATTCTATAATCTGTAACAATTCTTTGTGGAATCAATTCATTCTTATCATTAGGAACAATACTAATACCTCCCTTCCTAGGGAAACAATGAACATGACTTACCCATCTACTATCAGCAATAGGATAAATTATACCTACCTCCAGAAGCTTTAGTATTTCATTTTTTACCACTTCTTTCATCTTAGGATTCAACCGTCGTTTATGATCAACAACTGGTTTAGCATCCGGCTCCAAATTAATTTTGTGCTGGCATAGAGTGGGACTAATGCCCTTAAGATCATCAAGAGTATATCCAATAGCTGCATGGTGCTTCTTTAGAGTTTTCAATAATTTCTTTTCTTCATGCTCTGAAAGGTTAGCACTAATAATAACAGGATATATCTTCTTCTCATCAAGATAAGGATATTTCAAAGTATCAGGTAATTGTTTAAGCTCAAATACGGGAACACCATTGGGTGGAGGAGGATCCACAAGGATTGCAACAGGAAAATTGTGTTTCAAAACATGCCCTTGATTAAAGAATATTTCATCTAATTCCTTTCTTTCATTCATAAACATATCATTTTCATGGTCTAACAAATATTCTTCTAAAGGATCAGTAGGAGGCACAATAATAGAAACAAGACCAATAATTTCATCCTTACTAGACAATTCTTTATCATGGGGTTGTCTACGAAATTTGGAAAAATTAAAGTCATGAGACATATTCCCTAAACCAACAACAACAACATCTTTCTTGCAGTCTATCTTAGCATTAACAGTATTCAAGAAAGGTCTACCAAATATAATGTGACCAAAATCATCTTGTGGGGAAGCAAGAACAAGAAAATTAGTGGGGTATTTTATTTTCCCACACAAGACTTCAACATTTTTAACAATCTCAATTGGTGATATAGTATCTCTATTGGCAAGCTTAATAGTAACATCAATATATTCTATCTCAGCGGGTGCAATATCATTCATAATTTCTTGGTATAAGGTATAAGTAATTGCACTCACACTAGCACCCACATCACATAAGCCATGATAACAATGATCTCCTATTTTAACGGAAACAACAGGCATGCCAAGAATAGATCTATGTTTATCTTTAATATTAGGTTTAGCAATCCTAGTAGCTTCATCAAGGAAATAAATAACATGCCCTTCAATATTATCAACCAAGAGATCTTTAACCATAGCAATATTTGGTTCAACTTTAATTTTTTCATGGGGTGTAGGTGTTCTAGTGTAACTCTTACGAACCACGGTTGAAGCTTTAGCATGATCCTTTATTCTAACATGAAAAGGTGGTTTCTCAATATAAGCAGTTGGAACAATAGGATCAACATTATAAGTAATAGTTTCTTCTTCAACTTTAATAGGTTATACTACTTTTACTTCAATGGGAGGATGATATTTAAACCACTTATCCTTAGGGAGATCAACATGAGTAGCAAATGATTCATAGAAAGAATCTACTATCTCAGAGTCAAGTCCATATTTAGTGCTAAAATCACGAACAGCATCAGTATCCATAAAAGATTTAACACAATCAAGCTTAAGGTTTATACCTGACTCATTACCTTCGTCTAGTTCCCAATCTCTAGAGTCGTGTTCAATTCTTTCCAATAAATCCCATTTGAATTTAATATTGTTTTTCATAAAAGAACCAGTACAAGAAGTATCAAGCATGGACCGATCATTATGAGAAAGTTGATCATAATTTTTTTGAATAATAATTTCTCTTGAGAGCTCATGATTGGGGGCATGAATATAACATTGACTTAAGCCTCCCCCAAGCTTGAGCGATACTTTCTCCTTCACGAGGCCTATAAAAATAAGAATTCCGATCACGATGAACCAGATACATAGGATAAAACTTCTGATGAAATTCCAATTTCAATCGATTGTAGTTCCATGATCAGATATCATCACATAGCCTATACCATGTCAATGCCTTTCCCTTCAAAGATAAAGGGAAGACCTTCTTCTTGACAATATCCTCAGACAAACCAGCAAGCTTGAATAACCACAAACTTTATCCACATAGATTAGGTGCATATCAGGGTGTAATGTTCCATCTCCTGCATATGGATTAGCCAGCAGTTTCTCTATCATACCCGAAGGAACTTCATAATAAATATTTTCTTTAGGTGCAGTAGGATCAGGAGCAACTATTTGCTCTTCTGGTCGAGGTGATGATACCCTGAACAAGCCCCTCAAAGGATTATTTTCCATAATAAGAAGTGACAGTAAATTTTAGCACACTATATAAATGTTCCCTTACCAAAGGCGCTTCACTCCCTGGAAACGGCGCCAGAAAATAGTCTAGATGACCCACAAGTATAGGGGATCTATCGTAGTCCTTTCGATAAGTAAGAGTGTCGACCCCAACGAGGAGCAGAAGGAAATGACAAGCGGTTTTCAGCAAGGTATTCTCTGCAAGCACTGAAATTATCAATAACAGATAGTTGTGTGATAATTCATAACGAGTAACAAGTAACAAGAGTAAGTAAGGTGCAGAAAGGTGGCCCAATCCTTTTTGTAGAAAAGGACAAGCCTGGACGAACTCTTATATAAAGCAAAGCACTCCCGAGGACACATGGGAATTATTGTCAAGTTAGTTTTCATCATGCTCGTATGATTCACGTTCATTACTTTCATGACTTGATATGTGGGTGGACGGGTGCTTGGGTGCTGCCCTTCCTTGGGCAAGCCTCCCACTTATGATTTACACCTCTCGCAAGCATCCGCAACTACTAAACAAGAATTAAGATAAATCTAACCATAGCAAGAAACATATGGATCCAAATCAGCCCCTTATGAAGCAACGCATAAACTAGGGTTTAAGCTTCTATCACTCTAGCAACCCATCATCTACTTATTCTTCCCAATGCCTTCCCCTATGCCCAAATCATGGTGACATGTCATGTAGTCGATGTTAACATAACACCACTAGAGGAGAGATAACATACATCTCATCAAAATATCAAACAAATACCAAATTCACATGATAACTTATAACAAGACTTCTCCCATGTCCTCGGTAACAAACGCAACTACTCACAAAGCATATTCATGTCCATAATCAGAGGAGTATTAATTATCATTAAGGATCTGAACATATGATCTTCCACCGAATAAACCAATTAGCATCAACTACATGGAGTAATCAACACTACTAGCAACCCACAGGTAGCAATCTGAGGTTTTCAGACAAAGATTAGATACAAGAGATGAACTAGGGTTTGAGAAGAGATGGTGCTGGTGACGATGTTGATGGAGATTTACCCCCTCTCGATGAGAGGATCATTGGTGATGATGATGGCTTATATTTCCCCCTCCCGGAGGGAAGTTTCCCCAGCAGAACAGCTCCGCCGAAGCCCTAGATTGGTTCTGCCCAAGTTTCCCCCCAAGACGGCAGTGCTTCATCCCGAAAGCTTCCTTCTGATTTTTTCCAGGTCAAAACACACCTTACAATAGAAGATGTGTATCGGGGGCCTACCAGGTGGCCCTGAAGGCAGGGGCGTGCCCAGGGGGGTAGGGCGCGCCCCCACCCTTGTGGATGGCTGGTGGCCCCCTCTAGTGCTTTCTTCGCCCAATATTTTTTTATATATTCCAAAACAATTCTCTGTGAAGTTTCATGACTTTTGGAGTTGTGCAAAATAGGTCTCTAATATTTGCTCCTTTTCTAGTCCAAAATTCCAACTGTCGGCATTCTCCCTCTTCATGTAAACCTTATAAAATAAGAGAGAAAAGGCATAAGTATTGTGATATAATGTATAATAGCAGCCCATTATGCAATAAATATCGATATACAAGCATGATGAGAAATGGACGTATTAATCACCCTCGCATTGGAGCTACACGGTGACGTGTTCGTGTGCGAACACAATAATTTCATCTTATGTTCTCCACTAGATAAGGACTTTGGAGTGATTCTCTGTCGTACATTGAGGGATTGTTATATGATTCAATTACGTTAGCACTGTTGAGAGATTGCACTAGTGATAGTATGAACCCTAGGCCTTGTTTCTAAGCATTGCAAATACCGTTTGTGCTTCATTCTATCACTTGATACCTTGCTATTTTTATATTTTCAGATTGCAAAAACCTATTTCTACTATCCATACTACACTTGTATCACCATCTCTTCACCGAACTAGTGCACCAATTAAATTTACCATTGTATTTGGTGTGTTGGGGACACAAGAGATTTCTCGTATTGGATTGCTGGGTTGTTTGAGAGAGACCATCTGTCGGATTTTGGGTTCCGGCAAAACCCTTAAGGTTCAAACACTGGGGTGCACGCAAAGATCTCCCCCTACCAACTCACGCCCTCAACCATGCCACGATCTCTAAGGCTAACTCGACGAACTCACAACACAATGGACACAAGATTTATACTGGTTCGGGCCACCGTTGTGGTGTAATACCCTACTCTAGTGTGGTGTGGTGGATTGCCTCTTGGGCTGATGATGAACATTACAAGGGGAAGAACTGAGGTGAGGTGTTCTTGTGCTTGGTCGGTATGAGGCTAAGGATGGAATGGCTCCGATCCAAGATGAGGTCGATCCCCTAGCTATGGTGGTGGCTAGTCCTTTTTAAAGAGGCCTTGGTCCTCTTCCCAAATATTGAGAGGGAAGGGATGCCACAACGGCCAATTCGAAAGGGGACAACTAGTACAACTTATCCTGACAAAAGTAGTCTTCGTCTGCCAAAGGCTCTGGTGGTGACGCCATCTTGGGCTCCACGGTGACCTCCGTCCTGCCGTCCTTCTAGTCTTGGTCTCCTTGCAATGATATGGAAACCATTGCTTGACGCTGTGGTACTCTTTGTCTGAGCTTTCCTCCTTAACACCAAAGAGGAAACAAGGACATTGTGCGCGCTGGCTCCTGCCTGGTCTCGATCGTCATGGATCACGTCACTGGAACCTCGCGAGGTTTGCCTGGCCTTGATCTCTTCGCCCTTCGTGAGCTAGCCTGGTGAGGCCGCTCCTGAGGAGGTATTGCATCGTCCGCCTCACGAGGCTTGGCCCCTCTCGAGGGTGTTGAATGCTTGTCGGTGAAGATGGGCCATACGGGCCCGCTCGTAGAGCCACGCCGTGGGCTGCAAGCAGGCAAATTTGGGGACCCCCGTTCCCAGAACGCCGACAGTAGCCCCCGGGCCCAAGGCCCGCTCGGGCTTCGCTTCGGGGCTGATCCAAAGGGCAAGTGTGGAGCGCCGTGAGCCCCAACAGCCTGCGGCCTTGGTCGAAGCGTGGCGATTGATTGGACGTGGGTGTCTCCGCTTCCCCATGTTGCCTCGGCAACTGCCCGATTTGACAAGTCCCTGCTGCATTCAAGGAAAAACCATCATTACCTGTGATCGTGGGGGGCATTGGTTGGCCTTCTCCTGCAATAAATGGGAAGGGGGAAGAGCCCCCATCGCCCATCTCTTCCCATTTCGCTCGCTTCACCCCCTTTGCTCCATCGCCAGTTGCGACACCAATGGCGCCGTTGAAGAGGTTCTCCGCCACGGAGAAGGGGAAGGCCCCTCGCGAGGGGCCCGGCTCTCCGGTGCCCAAGTGTGGACGCAGCCGTCCCCGCAAGAACACCGCGACCCCCGCCGCGGCCCCCCGCAGCCGTGGCGGTGCCGCTTCACGTGGCAGGGGTCACTCCGGTCGTGGCAGTCCTGTTGATGAAGGGAGACATGTCGTGGTCGCGCGGCCTCCCCGGCCGTGCTTCCACTTGGCGGAGGTGATGCCGGAGTTCGTTGTCTAGTCGGAGAACCCGGCCGGCAGCTGGCTTTAGCTCCCGCGCTTCTTCGCCGACGAGCTGCCGGCCTCAGGTCCAGACGGGCTCTGGCTACAGGCAGATGGCTGCTGCAGCAGGGCTTCTTGGGTCACGGTCGAGGTCTCCGTCGTGGGCAAGATAGCCCTGGCCCGCGGTTAGCAGGCGTTTGCCTGCGCACGCGG
Organism: Triticum dicoccoides; assembly: GCF_002162155.2. Taxonomy (NCBI): domain Eukaryota; kingdom Viridiplantae; phylum Streptophyta; class Magnoliopsida; order Poales; family Poaceae; genus Triticum; species Triticum dicoccoides. Next base: position 407,494,756 of record NC_041390.1, on the reverse strand, counting down.
CCTTGGCAGGCGGTGCACCCTCCATTTCAAGTACGAGAGTGACGCGACCCTCTACGTGAGGGTGTTTGGGGAAGATGCTCGCCGCGCCGGGTGCTGCCCCGAGGTCAATGACGGCGAGGAGGTGCTCGGCCTTGGCGATGGTCATGATGAGGATGAGGGTGAACCCACCCTTGGGGCCGACCATGTCTCGTCCAGCTACGGCGGCTCTTCCTCCGGCGACAGCTCCAGCAGCGGCGGTTACGACCAGCCGCCACACCCGCTTCGAAGGCGGCAGTGGGTAGTCTCGTCGCCGCGCCTCCGTGAAGCGCGAGGAGGGTCTGGCTGAGCTCGGGACGGCGCCAAGAGCCCGCCCTCATGGATCAGTGTAGGGGCACGCGCCGCTTTTGTTTCATTCTTCTTTTCCTTCCTGTACTGAGAGAGACAAGTATGGGGCCCCACAGGGGCGCGCAACAACTATGATTTCCAAATTGTTATACTATGCTTGCCATTCCCATGTCGCGTTGCAGCATTCATGTTTCATATATGTACGTAAGAAAAACTTAGCTTGACGCGCTTGGAGCGGTTTCCGCCTTGCCAGGCGCATGTTTCTCGGTACCTGATAAGGAGGAACTGCAAAAATTTGTCAGGAGATCCAAGTCGTGGTCACCGGCGTCGCTGGCCATGGCTTAGCGCTTTGTATCGTGGTACACGTCAGGCACGGATTGAGAGAGGTGCACCAGCTTGCGGGCTCGAACAAGGGTACCTTCCGAAAACAGAAGAAGGAAGCTCACGAGGGTACCTGTTTAGCCCCCTCGGGAGGGACGCGCAAGAGAGTATAGGTCGACCAGAGAAATGAAGGCAGAAACATAGGAAGAAAGCGACAAGACGAGACTAGCAAGAGATACCAGAAAGCAAATTTCAATTAAAAGAGGGGTGAGCTAACTTCGGAAAGCAAATGAAAAGCCGCGTCCGGCACCTAGTTTAGTCTTCATGTCTTGTCACCAGCGCGGAGCTAAGTGCTGCCACTAAGATGTGGGAGGGAGCCCCCGAGGCCCAAGGGCGGCACTCCTGAGACTCTGGGGCGTGTACAACCCCACTCATTATTATGTGAGAGTGTCACGAGTGGAGACCTTCACAGGCACTGGGCCTTCTTCATAGGAGCTGGGCCTTTCTTCACAGGCGCTGGGCCTTTCTTCAGTGGTAGAACTTCCGGAGGTGCTGGATATTCCAGGCATTCTGGATGGGTAACCCGTCCTGTGTCTCCAGGCGCGCGGCGCCAGGCCTGGAGACATGGACGACCTTGAATGGGCCCTCCCACATGGGTGAGAGCTTATGCAGCCCTTCCCTAGAGAGCACCCGCCTCAGGATGAGGTCACCCACCTCGAGTGTCCTGGAGCGGACGCTGCGACACTGGTACTACCGCAGCGCTTGCTGGTATCTTGCTGCCCATAGTGCAGCCTTGCGGTGGCGTTCCTCCCCCAGCACGAGGCCCATCCCCCGCGTGGCATCCTGCTGCGTCTCATCAAATGCTAGGACCCGTGCGGAGCGATACTTGACCTCGTGAAGGAGGACTGCTTCTGCTCCTTAGACGAGGAAGAACGGGGTCTTGCCCGTGGGCTTGGTGGAGGTGGTGCAGATGGACTACAGCACGAACTGCGGCTCGTCATGCCAGCCCCTGCCGCAGGCTTCAAGCTTCTTCTTGAAGGTCCTGGTCTTGAGGCCTCTCAGGACCTCCACGTTGGCGCGTTCAGCTTGGCCATTGCTCCGGGGGTGCGCTACTGAAGCGTAGCAAATCTATGTTCCAAGGTTAGTGCAGTACATTTTGAAGAGATTACTGGTGAACTGCGAGCCATTATCGGTGATGATGCGGTTGGGGTCCCCAAAACGGCTCACGAGGCCCTTGATGAACTTGACCACAGAGCCAGCTGGGATGGTGCGGACAGCTTCCACCTCCGCCCACTTGGTGAATAGTCGATGGCAACATAGAGGTGTCGGTAGCCCCTAGGCGCTCGTAGGAATGGCCCAGGATGTCCAGTCCCCAGACCGCGAATAGCCACGAGAGTGGAATGGTCTTGAGGCCCTGCGCTGGCTGATGGATTTGCTTGGCATGGAATTGGCAGGCCTCGCAGGACCTCACCAGCTCAGCTGCGTTGTTGAGCACCGTAGGCCAGTAGAATCCATTGTGGAATGCCTTGCCGACAAAGGTTCATGACGACGAGTGGTGCCCGCAGTCCCCGCCGTGTATGTTGGCTAGTAGCTCTTTCCCCTGTTCCATGGAGATGCAACGCAATGAAATGTCATTTGGCCGCTTCCTGTATAACTCACCGTCCTGGATGCAATATGCCATGGCTTGCCAGGGCACACACTCCATGTCTTCCTCCTTCTCCGACAGCGTCCCTTGCATCAGGTATTCCTTGAATTCCTTGGTCCAGCATCCCTCCTAAGGCTCGAGCACCAAGAGTAGACGTGCTCCTAAAGTCGGGCCACAGGCTGGGCCTCCCGTGGCAGGTGGCTGTGGGAGCTCCTCCTGAGGTTGCGCTGTCCTTGAAAGCGATGGTGTCGCCGATGGCTTGAAGAGCCGCTCCTCGAAGATGCCATGCTCTTGGGGCTGTCGCTTGGATGCCCTTCTGGAAATGTCGTTGGCTTCCTTGTTGGTTCCCCGGGGCACGTGCTGCAACTCCAAGCCCAGGAACTGCTTCTCCATCTTGCGTACCTCCGTGAGGTATGCCTCCATGTGTTCGTCCTTCGACTCATATACCTTGTTGGAGAAGTTGACGAGGAGCTGCGACTCGCCCTTGATGGTGAGACGCTTCACCCCAAGTGCCGCCGCAGCCTTCAGGCTGGCTATGAGGGCTTCGTACTCTGCAATGTTGTTGGAGACCTTCTTGCCCTGCTGGAAGCAGAGCTGCACGACGTAGTAGAGCTTGTCCTGACTGGGTGAGATGAGCACCGCTCCAGCCCCCGCGCCTTGGCACGCGAAGGCACCATCGAAATACATGACCCAGCCATCGGGCGCATCACTTCCCTGCGAGAGGGACCAGTCCTCGCCTATTTCAAGCGCCGGGGCGTCCGTCCATTCTGCCACGAAATCAACGAGTGTGGCTGCCTTGATGACCCTGGTGGTGCTAAAATCCAACTGGAATGCCTGCAGCTCGATGTTCCACTCGGCGACCCTCCCGGCGGAGTTGGGGCTCCTGAGCACCCTCTCTAGTGGGTAGGCCGAGACGACCTTGATGGGGTGGCCTTGAAAGTAGTGTCGCAGCTTTCGTGAGGCCACCAGGAGCGCGAGTAGGAGCTTTTGAGGAATGGGGTACCGTGCTCTTGCATCCCGCAACACCATGTTGACGAAGTATACCGGATGCTCGACGAGGGTAGGTGCGCTGATGAGGCTTGCATCTTCCGGGAGTTGGGGTGCCTCCTGAGGTGGTGGAGCCCCCAACGCTTGATTGCTTGTCGGGGCCTTTGTGGGTTCGGGGGCGTCGTCCTGCTGAGCTTGATCCTCTGTTGTCGCTGCTGCGGCACTTGCAGCGCCCTCCTGGTCTTGCGTCGCCTCTGCTAGGGGCGTAGATCCGCACAATGCACCCTTGGCTTGGTGTTCTTCCCGAACCGCCACTAGAGGTGCGCTGGCTTGAGAGGTCGCGGCGCCACCATCACTGGACGGCTGGTCAGGTATCTCTTGAGGTCTTGAAATGCCCGGTCGGCCTCTGGGGTCCACTCGAATGGGCCATTCTTCTTCATCAGCTTGAAGAAGGGTAGGGCGCGCTCTCCCAGCTTGGAAATGAAGCGTCCCAACGCAGTCACCCGTCCAGCGAGCTTCTGCATTTCCTTGAGGGTCTGCGGTGGGATCATGTCTTCAATGGCCTTGACCTTCTCCGGGTTGCCGTCGACCCCCCTGTGGGACACAAGGAAGCCCAGCAGCTTGCCGGAAGGGACGCCAAACACGCACTTCTCCAGGTTGAGTCGCAAGTCCACCTGGCGGAGGCTTCCAAAGGTCTCCTCCAGGTCTTGGATCAAGGTCCTCGCCTCCCGAGACTTCCCCACGATGTCGTCGACGTAGGCTTCAACGTTCCTCCCAAGCTGCCGACCCAAGGCAATGTGCATGAGCCGCTGGAAGGTTACGCCTGCGTTACGCAGCCCGAAAGGCATGCAAGTGTAGCACTACACCCCACATGGGTTCAGGAAGGTTGTCTTCTCCACATCTTCTACCGCCACCTTGATCTGGTGATATCCTGAGAATGCATCGAGGAAGCATATCAAGTCACACTCGGCAGTGGAGTCGATGATCTGGTCGATGCGTGGAAGAGGGAATAGATCTTGGGGGAAGGCCTTGTTGAGGTTGGTGAAGTCGATGCACATCCGCTCCTTCCTGCCTTTCTTGGGGACGACGATGGGGTTTGCCAGCCACTCGGGGTACTGAACCTCGCGAATGACACCCGCAGCCTCCAACTTGCGGGTCTCTTGGACGATGAAAGATTGCTTCTCCGTGGACTGCCGCCTCGCCTTCTGCTTTACGGGGTATACGTTGGGGCACACCTTCAGGTGGTGCTCTATCACCCCTCTTGGGACCCCTACCAGCTGATCGGGTTCCCAAGCGAACACTTCCTTCTTTGCGCGCAAGAACTTCACCAGCGCCTCCTCCTGGTCAGGCTCAAGGTTGGCGCCTATGGTAACGGTTGCCCCCGAGGACCCGTCCTCCTCGACTGGCACTTTCTTGGTTTCTGCCTTGTCTTGAGTGAAAACTGCTTCTTCTTGGTTGGTGCGTCTCCCTTGGTCTTGGAGGTATCCGCGTTAGCGGGCTGCGCTGTCGCGGCGGTCTTGAGGGCGAGCTTGAGCGTCATCAAGGCTTCCTTGGTGTCCCCAACTACCGTAAGGACACTCTTGCTCCCGGGCATCTTCATGAGGTTGTAGGCCGGATGGGTCGCCGCTATGAACTGAGCCAAGGCCGGGTACCCGAGGATGGCGTTGTACGGGAGGCCGATGTGGGCGATGTCAAAGTCGACCAGCTCGGTGCGGTAGCTGTCGCGCGTGCCGAAGGTCACGGGGAGGCGGATCTGCCCCAGGGAGCGGGCGGAGCCTCCACCAACTCCTGAGAAAGGCTTGCTAAGGCGGAGCCGCTCGAGCGGTACATGAAGATGGCTGGAGGCCCCGACGAAGAGCATGTTGAGGCCAGCGCCGCCATCGATGAGCGTCTTGGTGATGGACACGTGGCAGATGTGTCGGATCACAGGATCCAGCAAAAACCTTAAGGTTCGAACACTGGGGTGCGCGAGAAGTTCTCCCCCTACCGATCCACGTCCTAGCTTCACTAATATCTCAAGGGCTACTCGACGAACTCGCAACACAAAGGACACAAGTTTTATACTGGTTCGGGCCACCATTCTGTTGTAATACCCTACTCCAGTGTGGTGGTGGTGGATTGCCTCTTGGGCTCAGGATGAACAGTACAATGGGAAGAACAGCCTCCTGAGGAGAGGTGTTCTTGTGCTTGGTGGACTTGTGGTTGTTCGGATCGATCCCTCAGCTATATTGGTGGCTAGTCCTATTTATAGAGGCCCTGGTCCTCTCCCCAAATATTGAGCGGGAAGGGAGCCAACAACAGCCAATTCGAAAGGGGACAACTAGTACAGCTTACCCTGACAAAAACAGTCTTCGCCTGCAAAAGGCTCTGGTGGTGATGCCGCCTTGGGCTCCATGGTGACCTCTATCTTGCCGTCCTGCTGGTCTTGGTCTCATCACACTGATATGGAAACCTTTGCTTGACACCTCGGTACTCCGCGCATGCGCTTGCTTCCTTAGCACCAAAGAGGAAACAAGGACACTGTGCTTGCTGGTGCCCGCCTGGCACCCGCCTGGTCTCGATCGTCTTGGCTCACGTCATCGGGACCTCGTGAGGTTTGCCTTGCCTTGAATTCTCCGCCCCTCGCGAGCCAGCCTAGTGAGGCCGCTACTGAGGAGGTTTTGTGTCATCCACCTCGCGAGGCTTGGCCCCTCGCGAATGTCTTGAAAGCTTGTTGGTGAAGATGGGCCATACGGGCCCGCTTGCAGCGCCACGCCGTGGGCCGCAGGCAGTAAGTCTGGGGACCCCCATTCCCAGAACACCGACAGTATCCCCTGGGCCCAAGGTGCGCTCGGTCTTGGCTTCGAGGCAAAGCCAAAGGGCAAGTGCGGGGCGCCGTGGGCCCCAATAGCCTGCGGCCTTGGTCGATGCATGGCGGTTGATTGGACGTGGGCGTCTCCGCTTCCCCATGCTGCCTTGGCAACTGCCCAACTGTCAAAAGGCTGGCGCACACAGCGCTTGCCTTCACTGCTTCCTTTCACCTTGCTCTAGATCCCCTTTCTTGCGCCCTACCTCAGAAATCTCCAGATCTACTCCCATCCTTTTCCACATCAACGAACAATGGCGCCCCGGAGGGTCAAGCCCGCCTCGTCGCCGTCTTGGTATGTGCCAGCCCTCGACACTCCCAACTTCTCGGGGAAGAGCCTTGCCTCCACGTGCTTGCTGACGGCAGGGGAAAGCAACAAGAAGGGGAAGACCAGGCTCCGGGCAGGCTTCGACGTGCCGGAGCCCGAGGGAAGCACCTTCTTCCCCTTCTTTACGAATAGCATCATTGTGGGGCTGGTTCACCCTTCTATGACTTCTTCTTTGAGGTCCTTGACCACTATGGACTGCTGGCGCTGCATCTTCATCCCAACTCTATCTTTCTCTTGTCGATCTTCGCCTACTATTGTGAGGCGTACCTCGGCGTGATGTCGTCCGTGGCTCTGCTGCGCCACTTCTTCTTCCTCCGCATCAACGATGGCCATACCTCCGGGTGTGCCAATTTCATCGCGGCCGGTAAGGCCAACTAGATCTCGAAGAAGGGGAAGAAAGCCGAAGGCTTCCGGAGCAAGTGGGCCATGATGGACGCTAAATGCATCCACCCGCGCTTGACGCTACCGATGAAGATGCCCCAGTCCGACAAGGGGTGATCTTGCGTAAAGCTCACTGATGAGCGGTTGATGTTGGTGCTGGAGCAGATGAACGTCGACCTGAAGCCGAGCAAAGCAAAGGCGGCGAAGATGATAGGGGCCATGCTCCTGAGGGAATTCCTGATGCTGCGCGTAGCCCCACTCCAGGCGCGTACGTGCCCCTTGTGGGAGCTTGGGAATGAAGAGGACAAGGTTCGCCTGATCCCGAAAGCCTTGTCCGATGATGAGATGGCTGTGGCTCCCGCATTCTGGTCGGGGATGACCAGGAGTACCCGCCAAATGTCTTCACTCCCTTGTTCCGTGGCAAGGACGGGGTGTTGGTCGTGGCCTCCAGGCCGACCTTTGACGGGCGTGGACTGGTTGTGCCGACGCCCACCGGGGCCCCTGCGGCGCCGACGCCGGTGGAGCTGTCTTCTGGTGAGTCCCGCGGGGAGGAAGAGGAGGAGGAAGACTCGGAGGTGACCCCTGGAGGGGTGGGGGAAACCTCCCCCTTGAGCAAAGTTGACATCCTGCGCACCCTTCCTGACGATGACGAGGCCGACACCTGCCTGGAGAGGGGAGAGCCACCCGTCATCCCGACAAGGGACCTATCGGCGGAGCTAGCACGCACGCGCCTCAGGTTGTGAAGCTCTCCGGCTTCAAGCTCACCAAGCGGAGGGTGGACTATGCTTCTGTGGACCAGTAAGTGCTTGAGCTTCATCTTGTTCTTGCTTACACTGATGCCTCCTGACGTTCGTCCTTGTTTGACCAGACCGCCGCCTTCAGTGAAGAACGGGAAGGATGGCGCAGCTCCCACACCTGGGACTGAACCATCTGTAGCGATCGCACCCCCCTCCATGGAGAAAGGAAATGACAGCTCTCGTACCTCTTCGGCCCTGTCACCCTCGTGAAGCCTGGAGGGGCGCTGTCTAGAGGAGCCAGCCACCAAGGCCCCGCTGGCTCCTGAAGTGCTGATGTCCGGTTCGGCTGCTGAGGTCTCGAAGGCTTAGGAGCCCTTGGTCTCCCAAGCCCTGGTGATGACGTCACCTCCTGCTCCACCTGCTACGCCATTACTCCCAGGTTCTTCTACCTCCTCTACTGTCTTGGAGCGTGCCCTTTCAGAGATGACTTAGCTGCGGGAAGAACTCCTAGGCGCGGGTCCGCGCCTGGTAGCCGGGCGCCTGGAGCTGGCCTCCGGCTGGCTTCAGTCTGACGCAGCAGTCCGAGCGGTGCTGAGCCAGGCCGCGATGACCTCCATGGAGGAGAAGTGGGCCATTGCTCAAGCTGCGGCCGATTGCGAGGCGGTGCTGAAGGACGCTGAAGTCGCCCATGACCGCTACCGGGCGCTGGAGGATGAGCTGAAGAGTTTGCGTGATGAGCGTGCAGAAAAAGCTCGCGGCCGCCAGGCGAAGGAGGAGGAGATGAGGGCCCGGGAGGACGCCATCAAGAATCGCGACGCCGAGCTGGGGGAGTTGGCGAAGGCGCAGGCCACTAAACGCCGCCGACTGGAGGAGCTAGAGCGGAAGGTGGAGGCGAAGGGGGTCGATCTTGACGCCAAGGCGAAGGTTCTGGCCGAGGACCACGCGGCCTTCGTGCTTCTGGAGAAGAGGTCTCGCGTGGCCTTGAAGTCACTCTATGAGAAGGGCTTGGAGAAGCCGTTGGCCACCAATGAGGACGGCCCCGCCCAGTTGCTTCCCTACTTCGTCGAGGTGCTTGAGGAAGTCGTACGCAGCATCGGACCCATGGCAGAGGCAGAGGCTCACATCCTTTCTTCATCCATGCTGATGCGCGTCTTCAGCCACCTCCATCTTTGCGATCCTGCCGCCCGCCTTGACGAGCTACTGGAGCTTGTGGATGGGGAGCATTATGCGGCTGCCGTCGCAGCCGTGAAGGGTCAGGTGGAAGCCCTACTGGAGAAGTTCGACGCCTTCGCCCCCGCTCCTTCGACCGGTGGTGCAGGTGAAGGCGACGCCACCAAGGAGGGGGCACCTCTTGTAGGTGCTGGCGATATCGAGGGATGACTGGCTTGCGGCTCCTTTCTTGTTGAAACTCCTGCAACATGTAGCGTGCCTCATGGAGGCGTTTAAACTTGTGTTTGTTATTCGGAGAACAATATGTCTTGTAATATTTTCTTTGAGATTTTGAGATTTTCTTCCTATTTGCTTTATGTTCTACGTCGGCAGAGCCCGGCCCCACACATACCTCAACCGCCGTTGGACCGACCGGAGACCAGGATGGACCCAAGGAGTGAGGGGCTACGTGACCAGTTAGGCTCCTGAGTCGCGATGCTCAGTAGTCCCCCTTGACGGACAAACAGCTTGTGGAAAAGAGATGCAATGGTTAGTCTTGTGTTCTACGTCGGCAGGGCCCAACCCCGCGCATACCTCAACCACCGTTGGGCCGACCGGAGACCAGGACAGACCAATGAGTGAGGGGCTATGTGCTCAGTTAGGCTCCTGAGTCGCGATGCTCGGGAGTCCCCCTTGACGTTCAAATGACCTTCATACCTTAGCTCCGCTTGGGAGGGCGAGCCACGACTAGGTCCGAGGGACCTAGCGGGGTGGCGTACGCTTGGGCGTGACCCGAGCGTAGCCCCCTCGCGTGGCTCTCCCGAGGGGAGGCGTTGCGTTGAGGCCAGACACCGAGCCCGGAGGCTCCCTGAGCTTGATACAGCCGTGAGGCTGCCCTTAGTTGTTTATCGCCAGGACGGACCATGGCGCTTCCGCACTTGCACGGGCATAGCCGCTCCTCGGCAGTGTCGACTGCCAGCACGGAGCATGGTGCTTCCACTAGTACGTGGGAGGGGACTACCTACTGCGGAGAGCCCCCGGGGCGTGTATAGCCCCGCCCTGACACGTGGCTTGCACGGCAGGGCTAGACGAGGTGTGTCTGCGCACTCGTGAGCCAGTGCGAGACTCACGAGGCCCTACCTCAAGGCGGGTTACACCTGGTCTTGATTCTTGTTCACTGTGGTGGTCCTGCAGGTGGTTAGACAACCTGCGTCGAACGAATCTCCGGAGGTTATCGCGTGAGAAAGCCAAGCACCAACGGCCCCAGGAGGTGACGTGAATGGACCGGCCCGCCAGACAGAGCTTGACCGTTGGATTTATCAACTTTGCATGGACGGGCCCAAGCACAGACACTGTGTCTAACCCTCTCACGCGAAGGGTCCTGAAGAAAGACGACTGTCGCGCATCTCCCACGATGGGCGACAGTCAAGCAGGTGATGGTCATAGGTAAATGCATGAACGATACGCGCCACTGGCACTACTAGGAAAAGGGCTATAGATGGAATTGACACTAATGGCGCACCATACATGTGGTGCGCCATTACTATATACTAATGGCGCACGATCTGTTGGTGCGCCATTAGTGCGGAAGACACTAATGGCGCACCAGGCACACGCTGCGCCACTAGTAACAAAATGTTTTTTTTTCATTTTTTCAAACATACTAATGGCGCATCCGGGCAGAGTGCCACATTAGTAGTTAGAACTACTAATGGCGCACCAGCCATAGAGTGCGCCACTACTGTATTTTTTTTTTAATTTTTTGCAAAACTACTAATGGCGCACCGTTGCATAGTGCGCCATTACTAGTTTAAACTAGTAATGGGCACTTTTTTTACTTTTTGATATCATGAATATTTTTAAATTTCGTGGGCACTTTTTGAATTCATGATTTTTTTCAAATTTGATGATATTTTTTCATATTCCGTATGAAAAAATATTGAATATTCATGAGGACACTCGATC
>NC_041390.1:407473383-407483214 GCF_002162155.2 Triticum dicoccoides | reverse complement strand
CTCCACCGTCACAAATGAATGCAACTAAAAATCCAAAAAAACAAATGTGTTTATATTTTCAAATAACAAATTTGATGATATTTTCAAGTAATAAATTTGATGATATTTTTTTGATTCATAAATATTTTCAAATACCAAATTTGATGATATTTTTAAAAAATTATTACTGTTTTTATAAAAATTTATTACTGTTTCATATTCATATTCATTTTCATATTCATATTCATTTTCATATTCATATTCATATTAATTTTCTATTAAATTATTAGATGCAACAAAATAATAATAAAAAAATCTTACTTATGGCGCACGGCTGGCTGGTGCACCATTGCTATCTAAAAAAAGAATACTAATGGCGCACCTTCTCAGGGGTGCGCCATTGCTATTAAAAAACATAGTAATGGCGCACCGCCAGGGGGTGCGCCATTAGTAATCTTCCCCCCTAGTCGCCTGATCCCTTCGTCCCTCGCGCTCGCTAGATTCACTCCCCCCTCGCCAGATTCATTCCCCCCTAGTCGCCCGACGACCCCCGCTCCCCGCCTCGCCGTCTCGGTCCTCGCCGCCAACGGCATGGGCCCGCTCCTTCCCTCCACTCCTCAATCGCCCTCTCGGTCCTCGCCACTGACGGCCTGCCCCGCTCCTTCCCTCCACCCGAGCGCCGCCACCGCGCGTCACCGCGGCCACCGACCGCCCCGTCCTCCGTCGTCGTGCCTAGGAGCTGCTCCAGGACCAACACCATCATCACCTTCATTGCCTACGTCCACGGATTGGAGCCGGGTCATCAAGGATCGAGTGCATCGACTTCTTCTTCCTCATCACCGACCACTGCTTCTCAGCATCAATCCACGCTGCCCCGACCACCCTCGGCCTCGCCGTCTCCTTCCCCAGCTCCGCGGTGAGCGTCTCCATCGATTCCCCAGTTTTCTCCTTGTTTAGTCACCATTTGTGCATGTGGGCTCGTGCTCACCGCGCTGGCTGCCCCTCGCTGTAGATTCTCTGATGTCCTTACCTGAAACTGAATATAAAGTCAGTTTAAAAGTCAGTCTCCTGATCTGAATATAAACTTTATCTGAAACTAAAAATGAAACAGATGCAGTCGTAAAAATTCAGTTAAAAATTCAATTTTAGAGCTTGGCTCCTAATCTAAATATAAAGTGTATGGCAAGCTTATATTGCAAGAAAGTTTAAAATTCAATCTAAAACTCAATGTAAAATTCAGTTAAAGTGATCTGAATATAAAAACTCTTGGAGTAAAAATTCAGTCTAAAAGTCAGCTAAAGTTTCAGTTTTAGAGTAATTTTCAGTTTGTAAAACTGAGAAGTGTATGTTTTATTTTGAAACTTAGTGTAACTATTTTCAATTTTGATGGAAAATCAGTCTAAAAGTCAGGAGGGGGATCTCTATAGATTGCATATACAGATTTCTTGAACAGTGCTATTAATTACAAATAGAGCAATGTTGAAAATGAAACAAAAGGAATTGGAAAAATAGAAAGATAGGCATTCTGTTGTAAGTAAGCTAAGATAAAAAAAGTGTTTACTTTAAGTAATTATTTACAACAAGCATTGTGTAGGAAAATGTCATGCAGGCTGTAACTTGAACTTGAAGAACTCCTTAGATAGTTTTTTAGTCTCCTTATACAAAGCAAGCTGAAGTTTGAAACCTATTTCTCCTAAGCAGACACTGAAAAATTGCAGATAAGTAGACACTATAAATTGCAGCCATGTCAAAGTGTCATTTCATTTGGGAGCAGTAACGAAAACTGTATGTGCTGTCAAAAACTGTATGTGCAATCTCCAGAACAATTATGCTTATGTGAAAACTGTATGTGCAATCTCCAAACGTATCATCATAATGTAGGTGCTGTGTTGTGTGATTCTTCATGCTGAGAACTTCAGCTTTTTCAACTTGCTAGACTATATGTTCATTGGTACTACTTGTGATGCTGCTGCTGTACTACTTGGGAATTTTGTCAACTTGTGATGCTGCTGCTGTACCCCGAGAGGCCCTTGAGTTTGCCGGAATGTCGATTAACTTCCATTCCGACAAATTCGGGTGCTCCATATGTCCTATTTTCAGCAAAGGTCATGCTGAAATTTTCCGTGAATTTTAGCATGACTTTGCTAAAAATAGGACATATGGGGTACTTGCGACTAATGCATGGGCCGGGGTATCTTAGTACTTAGTTAAGTAGGATCAACTACCCCGCCATTCTTGCTGCATTAAACCATAGGTGGCAATAGAGCCAAGTGATTAGGCCCAATTTAGAATTCTCGTTAGCATCGATAAACCCTTGATGATAAACCCAACATAGGTGGCAATAGAGCCAAGTGATTAGTGCCAAGTGATTAGGCCCAACCTAGGGTGCCTCGGCATCGATAAACCCTAAATGATGAAAACTTAACTTGGCTTCTATAGGGTGCCTCGGTGTCGATGAGAACCTAAATGATGTACGCTTAGGCTTTTAGGGTGCCTCGGCGTCGACAAAACCTAAATGATGAAAGCTTAGGCTTTTAGGGTGCCTCGACATCGACAGACCCTAAATGATAAAACCTTGGCTTTAGGGTGCCTCGGTGTCGATAAGAACCTAAATGATGAAAGCTTAGACTTTTAGGGTGCCTCAGCATCGACAAACCCTAAATGATAAAAGCTTAGCTATTAGGATGCCTCAATGTCAACAAACCCTAAATGATGTAGTTTTGAATTATGAACGTAGGATATGTCTTCATCATCATCGGACGACGAAAGTCTCCCAGGGGAGTGCGACTGGTGCCACAACGATCGAGGTCTGTGCGACATGCCTCACCTGGACGATGATCGGCGCTTCAGCATTAAGCTCGAGGAGACCTTCGAAGTTGAAACGGTACACAACGACGACAAGTGTTATTTTCATAATTAAGCATGAATTCAACTATTTCAATGTGTAATTTTCATCTTTTACAATTCGAGTATAGATCATCCCATGCCATGCAAGACGCTATGTCTTGGAGAGGATGGATTTTGAAGACCAGGAAATTTCTAAAACAAAGAAAATTCACCTAAGGACTCATCATGATGTGGACTTTGAAGTAAATCTATATAATTCTGAGAGCGTAACCCATTTTGGTTGCAAAAATTGGGAAGCATTTTGCAAGATGTATGGTTTTGATGAGGGTATGCTTATCACCATGGATCCTGGTAATCCTGACATCAACCAAGACAATATGGACATTTGGGTCCTTGTTGATACGCCTCCAGTTCTACCGCTATGTGAGTTTCTCAAACATAGTTATTAGCTAATTTATATTGTTTATTTCAAAATAGTTGACAGCTTATTTCCATTGACAGCTTATTTTTATTGTTCAAAGAATGTGCGGGAGATGGTAGACAAAACCGACTACACCGATGGCTCTGAATTAACAACTTACCAGAAGAAAAATCATCTGGTCAGATTTTGTACTGACATTGAGAATTACAATATCCACAATCAAACTCCTCAACATTATGGTAAATATGTGCCACTAGTGCATGTGTTCAACTACGATAACTACCATGGAGATACCCTGGCAAGATTTTTACTATTACGACATCCGTGCATCTTTTGCATACTTCTAAAACTAGTACATCATTGCTAACTATGAAGTTATTACTATGTTTTTCAACAAATAATCCTAGAGAATTGTGTGCCTCATATGATGTGTCAGAAAGGTGGTCTTAATGTTTTGAACATACAGCCAGGTCATCCTACGAATCTCAACTGTCCATACGAAATTTCTAAAAGAAGTGGAGACATGAAAATCAAAGGATGGAAAAAATGTATGGACGGTCGTAAGGAGCTTCTTGGAAGCAAAAGGAAGCGAAGCGCAAGAATTGGAGACAGGATGTTCTCCATTCTCCATAATGGAGACTCAGGGTCTATATTGTTTTATGCTATTTTAGCTTAAATAGGGTATTTAGGTCCTGCCTAATACCGATGATAATGTGCTAAGAACAATTAAGTAGGGTTGGTTCGATGACTATCAAGATGATGATCGCATGACTTGTTATGAATAACGAGTAGAAGTTGTATGATGATGATTAGTAGGACTTGTTAGGATTAGTATTACTTCCGACAAACTCAATACTCGCGGTCTCGAGACTTGTAATGTTTTATCTTTGTTCGGTCTTTTGAATTCAGAGACTAATATGATGAATTGTATTCGGAGACTAATCTTCTATTGTATTCGATGAATCTGCTGTTGCTGTGTACTACTATCTATGTTCTGTCAAATAATATATTTTGTAACCTGTGCAAAAATCATGAAAGTAAAATAACCCTAATATTCATACTAATGGCGCATCACTACAGAGGGCGCCATTAGTATGCCAAGTATACTAATGGCGCATCCATCCGCAGTGCGCCATTAGTGTGCCAAAGCACATGGTTAAATATGGCCCTGGGAGGCATACTAATGGCGCATGGTGTTATATACTAATGGCGCACTAGGTGGTGCGCCATTAGTATACCAGATACTAGTGGCGCACCAGTGGTGCGCCATTAGTAATAAATACTAGTGGCGTGATACTAATGGCGCACCAGTGATGCGTCATTAGTAGGCAAAACTGGTGCGCCATTAGTAGGCCTTTTCCTAGTAGTGTGGATCCGGCCCGAGCGTCTTGGGGATGATGCAGGCCAAGGGGCGCCCCCAGCAACGTAAGCTAAAGACATAAAAAGGGATACATGCCAGAGGGACGGACCCATGCGGCCTAGGAATGATGCAGCCCTGAGGGCGCTCCCAACTAAATGAACTTGGAAAATGTCACCTGGTTCTGTTGATGAAGGGGTGTTGAGGCAGCTGAAGGTACGCGGCGAAGGGGTTGCTCCTCACGAGCCATCGGGGCCCTAAGCCTCGGGAGGCACTGGGGGTCCAGGCGGTTCTTTGAGGACCGTCGCCATCTCCGCCAGGACCACGTGGTGCCTGGCCTCCTGACCCTCCATGACGCTCTGGAGGTTGCGCTGGAAGGCAGCAGCCACGCTCGGCAGGCCGAACGACATGCGAAGATAGCCGTGGGGTGGACCTTCGCAGCGCCCAACACGCAAAGGCCAGAAGCACTCCTGAGATGCGGCTCGGTTGAGCCTTGGGATGTCGATGCAGACGCGCAGCTCACCACCCTTGCCTAGGTGGGGAGCAACGCTAGGTGGGCGGCGGTCGCCGCGTATTGCTCTTGCTTCCCGAAGTTCCTAAGATACCTTGGTGATGAACTCCTGAGCACCGGGCGCTCCTCGCCCAGCTTCTCCTGATGGGGACGTGCCACAAAACACGCCTCCAAGTGGTGCCCGAGCACCTCCCTCGTGACGTTGGCAAGGTCTGAGGCCCTCCAGAAGAGAGCCCCCAAGCCCTTCCCAAGGAGGGCGCCAGGTGCGCCTTCCTATGCATCAAAGGGAGGAGCCCTAGGTGCGGGTGCTTATCCTGACGAGGTGCCACTTGCGGAGCTGCCCTCCTGAGGTCCGGCACGGAGTAGCTGCTTCTTCTTCTTGGGGACGACCTCAGGAGGGTACTGAGCTGCATTGTTGCCGGGGTCTTTGATTGACGCTGCTTGGAAGGCGTGCTCGAGGGAGCACACCACATCTCTTTCTTCGCAGGGGACTGTGATGATCCCGCCGCTTCCTAGCATCTTGAGGACGTTGTAGCCGTGGTGCGTCACTGCCATGAACTTGGCCAGGGCTGGATACCCGAGGATGCTTTGTACGGCAGATGAATGTGGGTGACGTCGAAGTCGATGAGCTCGATGTGGTAGTTGTTGCGCTCTCCAAAGGTGACTGGGAGGCAGACCTATCCTATCGGCGTGGTGGAGCCGTCGGTCACTCTTGAGAAAGGCTTGGTGGGCTGAAGCTGATCGTATGGCACTTGAAGGTTGTCGAACGTCTCGACGGACAAGATGTTGAGCCCTGCGCCGCTGTCGTTGAGGGTCTTGGTGACTTGCACGTTGTTGATGACGGGTGAACAAAGCATTGGGAGAGCGGCGGCGGTGGCTGCACACTTGAGCTGATCTGCTGAGCTGAAGGTAATGGCGCACTTGGATCACCTGAGCGGGCGCGTGGCCTCGAGCTTGGGGAGGATTGCGTTCACCTCGCAAGCAAACTGCTTGAATATATGCTATGAGGCTGGGGCTTGAGCTCCGCCCAAGATGCAGGCGATAGCACGCAGCTCGTGGAAGCCCCCAACCCCCTCGTCTTGGTGGTGGTCGTCGTTCCTTCTTGGTGGTGGCGTAGTGGAGGGAGACCGGCGTTGCCCTGAAGACGATCCTCAAGAGGCTGATCCCTCCAGGCACCTTCGCGAGGCTGGTCACACCACTCCTGGCGCGAGCCACGGTCATCCCAGCGTCCGCCGCCACGTCCTCCTCCTTGGTTGTAGCCCCGGTCGTTGCGCTCGGGGCGTCGACCGAAGCGTGCTTCTTGAATGGCCCTGAGCTCTTGACAGTCGCCGGTGTTGTTGCTATGAAGGTTATGGAAGGCGCAGAACAGTCAGCTGCTCTTGGATGACTCGGGCAGGTCCCTTCCGTGCTTTGTGTCCGGCTCCACCGCAAGCACGGCTGCTCCCTTGCGCTTCACGTCTTTGGCCTTGTCTTTCTTCTCCTCCAGGTCCGCAGCCGGGAGCTCGAGGAGAGAGAGGCGCCCCTCCTCGGCTCTTGCGCACTTGGTCGCCAGGTTGAACAGCTCCAGAGACATGCACAACTCCTCGTGGATGGCGAGCTCCTCCTTCATCTTGACATCGCGGATGCCATCAGAGAACTCAGAGATGATGGCCTCATCCATCACCTTGGGGATCTTGAGGCGAACATTGTTGAAGCGCTGGATGTACTTCTGGAGGGTCTCTCCTGGTTGTTGCTTGACGCGGCGTAGGTCACCCGCAGCCGGTGGGCGGTCGCGAGTGCCCTAGAAGTTGGCAAAGAAACGGTCGCGCATCTTGTTCCAGGAGGAGATCGAGCCTGGAGTCACATTCAAGAGCCAGGAGCAGGCACCATCCTTGAGAGCCATGGGGAACCAGTTCGCCATGACTTTCTCGTCAATGTTGGCCGCCTCGATGCTCAGCTCGTAGAGCTGCAGGAACTCCGCGGGGGCGGGGGTGCCGTCATACCGAGGAGGCATATCCGGCTTGAACTTTCTCGGCCAAGCGACGCTATGCAACTTAGGGGTGAAGGTGTGGTAGCCTGCTGTGGTCACCGGGACTCTGCGCTGGTGGAGAACTTGTCCTTGATGGGGTCCGTGCACCGCCGCTGCCGGTGGCACGCGGTCTTGCCATGGTGGCACAGGGAGCGCGGCAACATTTTCTCGCGGTCGAGGGACTTCTTGCTAGCTTTCTTCTTCTTGCGCGGTCGTCGGACGCGGCAGGTCGCGCCATGGGGCCGCGTGCCTGGGCACCAAGACTCCATCTTGGGGCAGAGGTGGTGCTGGTGCTCCAAGGGCCATGCCGCACATGGCTGGCGGAGGGCGAGGCAGCGAGAGGGACGGCGTAGGGGAGCCCCCGCGGCGCTGACGAGCTCGGCGATGCGGTCGAGCCATTCCTCGTAGAGGTCGTTGACGGGGCAGTAGCGCAGGAGCTCGTACACCATGCACAAAGCGGTCTGCGCGTCCACGGGAGCGCGACGAGCATGGATGACGAGCCGGCCGGGGTCAGCGATGGAGTGGCGGTGCGGCAGTCCCGCCGCACCGAGAGGTGCAGCGAGGATGCTTGCCGCTCGTTCCCCGCCGGGCCGGTGGCGGCATCAGCACCAGGCGACGAAGAACGATGGGGTGGCCCACCGACGGGAGACGTCTGAGCAACGTGGGCGGCGACGGTAGCGCGGTGCTGAGCGCGAGCACGGCGAGCATCCGCCATCGAAACGATGAGACAACGGGACGCGGAGCAACGAAAGGGTAGCTTCGGCACACCCCTACCTGGCGCGCCAAATGTTGGATCACGAGTTCCGGCAAAACCCTTAAGGTTCGAACACTGGGTGCGTGCGAAGATCTCCCCCTACTAATCCATGTCTTAGCGTCGCTAATATCTCAAGGGCTACTCGACGAACTTGCAATACAAAGGACACAAGATTTATACTGGTTCGGGCCACCGTTCGGGTGTAATACCCTACTCCAGTGTGGTGGTGGTGGATTGCCTCTTGGGCTCAGGATGAACAATACAATGGGAAGAACAGCCTCCTGAGGAGAGGTGTTCTTGTGCTTGGTGGACTTGTGGTTGTTTGGATCGATCCTTCAGCTATAGTGGTGGCTAGTCCTATTTATAGAGGCCCTCGTCCTCTCCCCAAATATTGAGCGGGAAGGGAGCCAACAACAGCCAATTTGAAAGGGGACAACTAGTACAGCTTATATTGACAAAAACAGTCTTCGCCTGCAAAAGGCTCTGATGGTGACGCTGCCTTGGGCTCCATGGTGACCTCCATCTTGCCGTCCTAATGGTCTTGGTCTCATTGCACTGCTATGGAAACCTTTGCTTGACGCCTCGGTACTCCGCGCCTGCGCTTGCTTCCTTAACACCAAAGAGGAAACACGGACACTGTGCACGCTGGCGCCCGCCTGGCGCCCACCTGGTCTCGATCGTCATGGCTCACGTCATCGGAACCTCGCGAGGTTTGCCTTGCCTTGAACTCTCCGCCCCTCGCGAGAGCCATCCTGGTGAGGCCGCTCCTGAGGATGTCTTGTGTCGTCCGCCTCGCGAGGCTTGGCCCCTCGCGAGGGTCTTGAAATCTTGTTGGTGAAGATGGGTCGTTCGGGCCCGCTTGCAGCGCCATGCCGTGGGCCGCAGGCAGGCATGTCTGGCGACCCCCATTCCCAGAACGCCGACAAGATGGTGGGCGTGCAAAGCATTGGGAGCGCACCCAAGCCGACGGTGGAGACGACATGATCCCCTAAGTTGATGGTGAGGTCCGCCTCGAGCGCGGCCCAGCCCAGTGGAGCCCCCGAGCGCTTGCAAGTGGCACCGATCTGGCAAAAGAGTGGCTTGCCATGACGATCCGAGGGTGGTGCTTGTGAGCTGCTGTAACACCCCGGATGTAACTTTCCCAATTTGTACTCCAACTATTGCCGTTTCTGGCGTTAAGTTATTTTATTTTCTCGAGATCAGGTCTTTGTCTCCATGTGTTGTTTTCATTGTCATGCATCTCATATCATGTCATCATGTGCAGTGCATTTGCATACGTGTTCGTCTCATGCATTCGAGCATTTTCCCCGTTGTCCGTTTTGCATTCCGGCGCTTCGTTCTCCTCCGGTGGCCATTTCTACCTTTCTTTCATGTGTGGGGATTAAACATTTCCGGATTGGACCGAGACTTGCCAAGCAGCCTTGGTTTACTACCAGTAGACCGCCTGTCAAGTTTCGTACCATTTGGACTTCGTTTGATACTCCAACGGTTAACCGAGGGACCGAAAAGGCCTCGTGTGTGTTGCAGCCCAACACCCCTCCAATTTGGCCCAAAACCCACCTAAACCCTCTCCATCATCTAGAGCGTTCAATCACGATCGCGTGGGCAAAAACCGTACCTCATTTGGACTCTCCTAGCTCCCTCTACCTATAAATATAGCCTCCTCCCCAAAAATTTCGGATCAAGTCGACCCTAACCCTAGCTCCCCCCTCCTCTCGGAGCGCCAGACGTGTCCTCCGGCGCCAGACAACGTCCGCCGCCGCCCGCGCCCTCTCAGCGATCGCCACGTGGCGCACCGCCGCCTCCCACCGCGCCGGCCCGCGGGGCCCGACCGCGGCCCTCCCGGCCCGAGTCTCTGCCGCCGCTTCGCCCGCCTCCCCACCGCCTGAGCGCCGCCCGCGCTGCTCCCGCCGCCACCGCGTGCCATCGCCGCCGCCACCACGCGCCCTCGCCG
>NC_041390.1:407462501-407472959 GCF_002162155.2 Triticum dicoccoides | reverse complement strand
TGCCCGAGCTCGTCGCCGGCCGCCGCGGCTCCGCCGCCCCGCCGACGCCGGCCGCCGCCGCCGCCTCGCCGTCCCCTCCCTCCTCCGGCCAGATCTGGTCGAGGAGCGACTGGATCCGGCGACCTCGACCTCGCCGGCCGCCGTCTTTGAACTTCGGCGAGCAGCGCCGCTGCCTCGTTTTGCGTGCCCGGGTCAAACACTAGATCCGTAGGTGTTTTTTCTTCTAAGTCCCTGTTTCCACAGATCCATATGCGCTTGTTCATGGCCTCGTAACTTTGCATCTGTAGCTCCGTTTTGGGCATATAGCATATCAAAATGTTCATCTCAGAGAGTACATCATTTGATTCCATTGCATCATTTTCATTTGAGTCCATCTTGATGCCCGAAATGCTGTTAGAAGAGGGCTACTTGAGATAATTGTCAGATCTGCTACTCCGTTTAGATATTTGTCATTTTTGCCATGATTAATGTGTGCATGATATGCCCATGAGCTCTACATATGTTTTGTTAAGAGTTTTGTCATCTTTCCAGAGGTGCTACCCATGTATTTTTCTGATGTGTGTGGTGACTAGCACAAGCTTGCAAAGTGGTGCACTTGGTAATTCTGATTTCAGGGACTTAGCATTTCCACTAAGTCTTTGAGCTGTTTATCTCATATGGCCATATGTTCATGTTGTTTCCTAGTGATCCGTGCCTCTTTTGAGGATGATCAGTAAGGATGTTTTGTTAATCTTGTAGTTCTCTATCCATCCATGTCTTTGTTTGAAATTATGGAGCACCCTAGCTTGAGTCAATCGAGCTCTACTTTTGCTACTTTGTGAATCTGGGCAGATTGTCAACTTGTTTGCAATTTTGCCGATGATGTTGTAGTTGATCCGTGCATGCTATGCTATTGTTCTTGCCATTTCTAGCTTGAATTTTGTGTATTATTGATGGGTGTATGCTTAGCTTGTCATGACTTGCAACGTAGTGAGTGCATCGAGCTCGTAAACATGCCTACTTGAGTTAGGTTTCAGCATGTGCCAGTTTTCACAAAGTCTGAAAACTGATTATGTTTTTGCTATGTTCACATGCTTGCAATTGTATTTGCTGATCCCTTTTGGCTCAAGGTCACTAAGGGACTTTTGTTAAGATCTTTGAGTAGCTCCATTCCATGCTTTACTTTGCCATGTTCAGGTCCTTTAGCATGTAGTTTTGTTGCTCCGAAGTGTGCTACCTGATCTGAAATTCCAGACAAGTGTTAATTTCACAAAGTCTGAGATCTGTTTGCCATATGCATTTTTGCCATGCTTGTTTGAACCTGTTAATGGATGAATTGGCCGTATCTCAGTGCTAGACTTTTGTTAAGCATCATGAATGCATCCCTGCCATGTATTTTGTTGCCATGTTTGGGTGTTGTAGCATGTTCATCTTGTTGCATTTAGATGGCTACTTGTTGTAAATCGCAGACTGGTGTCATTTTTGAATCGCTTGCCATTTCCAAACCGTAACTCCGATTCCGACGTTCTTTATATCGTTTTCAAGCGATTTCATCTCATATTTCCAGTGGCACACTTGGATTCCCAAGTTGAGGCCAGGGTCATGCATTCCTTGTCACATCTTGCATATGCATCCCGCATAGCATACCATCTTTGCATCATGTTGTTTGAGTTGCACGTGGTTGATTTGTGTCCTTGTTGCTTGTTTGTCTTGTTTGGGTAGATCCGGGAGACGAGTTCGCTAACGAGGAGCCCGTTGAGTTTGCTTTCGAGGATCCAGTCAACTCTGACAACTGTGCAGGCAAGATGATCATACCCTCGAAATCACTACTATCTTTGCTATGCTAGTTTGCTCGCTCTTTTGCTATGCCAATGCTACGATGCCTACCACTTGCTTTCAAGCCTCCCAAAATGCCATGTCAAACCTCTAACCCACCTTGTCCTAGCAAACCGTTGATTGGCTATGTTACCGCTTTGCTCAGCCCCTCTTATAGCGTTGCTAGTTGCAGGTGAAGACTGGAGGCCGTTCCTTGTTGGAACATTTATTTACTTGTTGGGATATCATTATATTGCCATGTTATCTTAATGCATCTATATACTTGGTTAAGGGTGGAAGGCTCGGCCTCTCGCCTAGTGTTTTGTTCAACTCTTGCCGCCCTAGTTTCCGTCATATCGGTGTTATGTTCCTGGATTTTGCGTTCCTTACGCGGTTGGGTTATAATGGGAACCCCTTGATAGTTCGCCTTGATTAAAGCTTTTCCAGCAATGCCCAACCTTGGTTTTACCATTTGCCACCTAGCCTCTTTTTCCCTTGGGTTTCCGGAGCCCGAGGGTCATCTTATTTTAAACCCCCCCTCGCCAGTGCTCCTCTGAGTGTTGGTCCAACCTAGAGCCCCTTGCAGCGCCACCTCGGGGAAACTTGAGGGCTGGTTTTAGTTGTACGGATTGCTTATCCGATTGCGCCCTGAGAAAGAGATATGTGCAGCTCCTATCGGGATTTGTCGGTACATTCGGGCGGTGTTGCTGGTCTTGTTTTAATCTGTCAAGTGTCTTGAAGAACCGAGATACCGAGTCTGATCGGAACGTCTTGGGAGGAGGTCTATTCCTTCGTTGACCGTGAGGGCTTCTCATGGGCCTAGTTGGGACTCACCTGCAGGGATTTGAACTTTCGAAAGCCGTGCCCGCGGTTATGGACATATGGGAATTTGTTAATGTCCTTTTGTACAAACTTGAACCTTAACTTAATTAAAATGAATCAACTGAGTGTGTTACCATGATGGCCTCTTCTCAGCGGAGTCCGGGAAGCGGACACAGTATTGGAGTAATGTTTGCGCAGGTTGTTCTCTAGTTTCTCGCTCGCGCTTTGCCTCCTCTTCTCGCTCTCTTTTGCGAATAAGTTAGCCACCATATTTTCCTAGTCGCCTACTGCAGCTCCACATATATTTACCTTGCCTTACCTATAAGCTTAAATAGTCTTGATCGCGAGGGTGCGAGATTGCTAAGTCCCTGTGGCTCACAGATTACTATTACACCAGATGCAGGGCCTGATGATTCCACTCCAGGTGACGCGCTTGAGCTCAAGTGGGAGTTCGACGAAGACTCTCAATGTTACTATGTTTCCTTTCTTGGTGATCAGTAGTGGTGCCCAGTTGGGGGTGATCGGGACCGTGTCGCTTGTTGGGTTATCTTTTATTTTGGCGCCGTAGTCGGGCCATGAGTGTTTGGATGATGTAATGTTATTTATGTACTTGATTGACGTGGCGAGTGTAAGCCAACTATGTTATCTCCCCTTTTATTATCTATATTACATGGGTTGTTGTGAAGATTGCCTAACTTGCGACATATGCCTTCAATGCAATTATGCCTCTATGTCGTGCCTCGACACATGGGAGATATAGTCGCATCGAGGGTGTTACAAGTTGGTAATCAGAGCCTTCCCCGACCTTAGGAGCCCCATTGCTTGATCGTTTTTAGCGGCCGAGTTGTGTCTAGAAAAATGTTTTGAGTCATTTAGGCATTATATATCGGAGAGTTTAGGAATTCTTTTTACTTCCCAGTCTCTTCATCGCTCTGGTAAGGCATGCTGACGTAGAGTTTTGACTCTTCTCTTCTCAAATTTGACTAAAATGTTTTTTAGGATCATGCGGGTATCTTAGAATCGTTCCGATGGTTTTGTGGTGAGAACATTGTCTTGGTGCCTCCTGTCAGTGGTTTTGTGGAAGTGTCCCGGGGAGTTGAGCTCTGAGGTGTTGTCGTCATAATTTTATTGTTGCAATTCTGGAATACCTGAGTTTAGTACGCCGACATCGAAAATCTCTTTTATGCAGTTCGTTGGTGAGATAACCTCGACGCCACCCAGTACTGGGGCGGGAGTTCGGGAGTATCGCCATAACTTGTATAACGGATGCTTTTCGAAGGTTGAGGTAGATGGTTTCCGAAGTTTTTCTTGGTTATGTGTTGAAGGATGGATACAACTGGATGTAAGATTTGCTAGAATTGGGTGAGATATTATGCTTCCCCTATATCCCCAACACCTGATTGCATAACCGGAAAGGTTCGGGAGTTTCAGAGGTGGGAATTCTAGTAGCTCTAGTTCTTCTTCCATGGATATTGGTTTGAGATTGGGATTTCTTACCGATTATTCATTCTTGATCCGTACCTTGTTGATTTATTTCTCTACCTTAATTCTACGTGGCTTCTCAATTTATGGATATGTGACCATTTCAAGAGGAATGCATTCGTTCATTTTGTTCGGATGTGAAGACTATATGTTGCAATTTTCATTCCGTTGGATTCAGCTTCAAGATTTGTCTATCAATGTGCTAATGGATGTCGACCTCTTCAGGATGGCTCCTCCAATGCGCACGACTCCGAATCCTGATCCGCCACCACCTCCACCTCCTCCAGAGGCATGGCAAGCTGTGATGGCCGCAACCAATGCAAACACACAGTTGATCATGCAAATTCTTTAAGAGCGCAATCAAGGCAACCAAGGGAACCAAGGCAACAATCAGAATCACTTTGCTACACTCAACCAGTTCCTTGCTAATGGGCCAAAGACTTTCAGCAATTGTGTTGAGGCAACCGATGCTGACGATTGGCTTGTGGATCTGTGCCAGCATTTCGAGTGCAGTAACGTCAGGCCTGAGGATTTCGTCAAGTTCGCTTCCTTCCAACTCAAAGATCAAGCTGCAGAATGGTTCCAGTAGTACAAGGATTCCAGAGGTGGACGTGTTATCACCTGGGATGAATTCCGTCAAGATTTCCGAGCTCATCATATCCCTTAGAGCATGGTTGAAAGCAAGCGTGAGGAATTCCGCAACCTGAAGCAAGGTTCTTTGTCTGTCTATGAGTACAACAAGTGGTTCCAGAAGCTCGCCCGCTTTGCCAAGCAGGACGTACCTGATGAGAAGAGCATGATATACCAGTTCAGGGGTGGTCTCAGAGAAGAAATTCAGCTAGCTCTTGTTCTCTTTGAGCCCTTGAGATACGATGAGTTCTACAACATGGCATTGAAGAAAGAGGCCGCTCAGTTGAGGTGTGATGCCTCCAAGAAGCGAGTCAGAGATGTTACTCCTTCTTCCTCTACTCAAGTGGCCAAGCAGCAGAAGTATTGGCTTCCTCCTCCTCCGTTCCGTTAGCCGTATCAGCAGAAGAGCAAAGGTGGCAGTGGTTCTTCCCACCCACCCAACCCTATCTTTCAGAACAAGACTTCGTCTCAAGCTCCAAGATCGAGTGCTCCGTATCACCGTCCGCTTTCAGAGGTTACGTGCAACAAGTGCCAACAGAAGGGTCACTATGCCAACAAGTGTTTCAACCAGAGGCGTCTTCCTCCTCCTCCTCCAGTGAGATTGGCAAGTACAGCTATGGTCAAGCATAACCCCAAGTACGCCAAGGTCAATATGGTGAATGCAGCTCAGGCAGAGGATTCATCAGATGTCATCCTGGGTAACCTTCCTGTTAATGATATTCCCGCAAGAGTTCTTTTTGACACTGGTGCATCGCATTGTTTCATCTCGAGACCTTTTGCATCTAAGCATGATTTTGTTACTCCAGTGTTGTCGAAACCGTTGGCTATTGTCTCTCCGGCCCGTCAAATGACATCTCGAGTATGCGTTCCGGATGTTACAATCACTTTGGGTGACTATAAGTTCTTGTCCTCTCCAAATGTTCTTGGTGACTCAGATATTGATCTTATTCTCGGAATGGATTGGCTTTCTAAGCACAAGGCTCAGCTGGATTGTGCAGCCAGGCAGATTCAATTAACTCATTCGTCTGAGGATGTAATTGCCTTTGCCGCTCGTGATGATACCATCCGTCTGTTTTCTCTCAATGAGAAGGGTGAACTCGATGCCATCTCGCAAATTCCAGTCATTTGCGAATATCAAGACGTCTTTCCAGAAGAGCTTCCTGGAATGCCTCCGCACCAGCCAGTTGAATTCGTCATTGATCTTGAGCCCGGCACGGAACCTGTGTGCAAGCGTCCTTACAAGCCCGGACCTGAAGAGTTGAAGGAGCTGAAGAAGCAACTCGATATTCAAGAAAGAATGGGTCTCATCCGGCCTAGTTCTTCTCCGTGGGGTTGTGGTGTTCTTTTTGTGAAGAAGAAAGATGGAACGGACCGGCTTTGTGTTGATTACCGTCCATTGAACAAGAAGACCATCAAGAACAAATACCCACTTCCCAACATCAACGAGCTGTTCGAACAACTCAAAGGTGCCCAAGTATTCTCCAAGCTTGATCTCTGTATGGGTTATCATCAGATTCGAATCCGGGAGCAAGATATTCCCAAGACGGCTTTCAGGACAAGCTATGGTTCATATGAATACACTGTCATGTCTTTTGGCCTCGTCAACGCTCCTCCGACTTTCTCTCGCATGATGAACTTCATCTTCAATGCCTACACCAATGACTTCGTTTTGGTCTATCTCGACGACATTCTGGTTTTCTGGAAGAACAAGGAAGATCATGCCAAGCACTTGCATTTGGTGCTCGATAAGCTCAGAGAACATCAGTTCTACGCCAAGTTCTCCAAGTGTGAATTTTGGCTCGATGAGGTTCTTTATCTTGGTCATATCATCTCTGCCAAGGGTATTGCCGTGAATCCTGAGAAGGTGTCTGCAATTGTGAATTGAGAACCTCCTCAGAACGTGAAGCAACTCTGTAGCTTCCTCGGTCTCGCAAGCTATTGCCGAAGTTTCATTGAAAACTTTTCTAAGATCGCGAAGCCTCTCTCAAATCTTCTCCAGAAGCACGTCAAGTATGTTTGGTCTCCGGAGTGTGACATTGCTTTCAACACTTTGAAAGAGAAATTGATCACTGCTCCAGTTCTGACTCCGCCTGATGAATCCAAGCCGTACGAGGTCTTTTGTGATGCCTCTCTCCAAGGTCTTGGCGTTGTATTGATGCAAGAGAAGAAAGTTGTTGCTTATAGCTCTCGCCAGTTGAAGCCTAATGAGAAGAACTACCCCACTTATGATCTTGAGTTGGCGGAAGTTGTGCATGCTCTTTTGACTTGGAGACATCTCTTATTGGGTAGAAAAGTGGACATTTTCACTGATCACAAGAGTCTCAAGTACATCTTCACTCAGCCTAATCTCAACCTCAGGCAAACTCAATGGGTCGAAATGATTCAAGAGTATAATCCGAGTATTGAGTATACTCCAGGCAAGGCCAATGTGATTGCTGATGCATTGAGCAGGAAGGCTTATCGCCAGTGCTCCTCTGAGTGTTGGTCCAACCTAGAGCCCCTTGCAGCGCCACCTCGGGGAAACTTGAGGGCTGGTTTTAGTTGTACGGATTGCTTATCCGATTGTGCCCTGAGAAAGAGATATGTGCAGCTCCTATCGGGATTTGTCGGCACATTCGGGCGGTGTTGCTGGTCTTGTTTTAACCTGTCGAAGTGTCTTGAAGAACCGAGATACCGAGTTTGATCGGAATGTCTTGGGAGGAGGTCTATTCCTTCGTTGACCGTGAGGACCTTGTCATGGGCCAAGTTGGGACTCCCCTGCAGGGATTTGAACTTTCGAAAGCCGTGCCCACGGTTATGGGAAGATGGGAATTTGTTAATGTCCGGTTGTAGATAACTTGAACCTTAACTTAATTAAAATGAATCAACTGAGTGTGTTACCGTGATGGCCTCTTCTCGACGGAGTCCGGGAAGCGGACACGATGTTGGAGTAATGTTTGCGCAGGTTGTTCTCTAGTTTCTCGCTCGCGCTTTGCCTCCTCTTCTCGCTCTCTTTTGCGAATAAGTTAGCCACCATATTTTGCAAGTCGCCTGCTGCAGCTCCACATATATTTACCTTGCCTTACCTATAAGCTTAAATAGTCTTGATCGCTTGATTACTATTACACCAGATGCAGGGCCTGATGATTCCGCTCCAGGTGACGCGCTTGAGCTGAAGTGGGAGTTCGACGAAGACTCTCAACGTTACTATGTTTCCTTTCCTGATGATCAGTAGTGGTGCCCAGTTGGGGGTGATCGGGACCGTGTCGCTTGTTGGGTTATCTTTTATTTTGGTGCCGTAGTCGGGCCATGAGTGTTTGGATGATGTAATGTTATTTATGTACTTGATTGACGTGGCGAGTGTAAGCCAACTATGTTATCTCCCCTTTTATTATCAACATTACATGGGTTGTTGTGAAGATTGCCTAACTTGCGACATATGCCTTCAATGCGATTATGCCTCTAAGTCGTGCCTTGACACGTGGGAGATATAGTCGCATCGAGGGTGTTACAGCTGCCGAGGAGGGCCGCAACCGCGTGGTGTGCCGGTGCTGCGTAACGCGCGGCAAAGAGGCCGCGCAACTCCTCCCATGATGCCACCATGGATCCGAGGAGGTTGAGAAGCCAGGCGCGTGGTGCGCTAGTGAGGGCCATGGGAAGCCAGTTGGCCATGACCTTGTCGTCGCCCCCGGCCTTTAGGACGGCCTCCTCATACGCCAGTAGGAAAGCCGATGGGTCCGCCGCGCTGTCGTAGCACGGAGGCATCTCTGGGTTGAACTTGGGTGGCCACTGCACCTACTGCAGGGCGGGAGCAAGGGCTTGGAGCCCCCGAGCGTCACTGTGGGCACCCGTAGATCCAGCCGGAAGGGCGGCGCCAGCCATGGAGAATGGGCGTGAAGATGGTGGAGCGCGAATCGGCGGAAGGAAAACTCCGGCGCACCCCTACCTGGCGTGCCAAATGTCGGATTTCGGGTTTCGGCAAAACCCTTAAGGTTCGAGCACTGGGGTGCACGCGAAGATCTCCCCCTACCAACTCACGCCCTCAACCTTGCCACGATCTCTAAGGCTAACTCGACGAACTTGCAACACAAGGGACACAAGATTTGTACTGGTTCGGGCCACCGTAGTGGTGTAATACCCTACTCCAGTGTGGTGTGGTGGATTACCTCTTGAGCTGATGATGAACAGTACAAGGGGAAGAACAGCCTCCTGAGGTGAGGTTTTCTTATGCTTGGTCGGTATGAGGCTAAGGATGGAATGGCTCCGATCCAAGATGAGGTCGATCCCCTAGCTATGGTGGTGTCTAGTCCTATTTATAGAGGCCCTGGTCCTAGCTATGGTCGGGAAGGGATGCCACAACGGCCAATTCAAAAGGAGACAACTAGTACAGCTTATCCTGACAAATGTAGTCATCGCCTACCAAAGGCTCAGGTGGTTACGCCGTCTTGGGCTCCACGGTGACCTCCGTCCTGCCGTCCTGCTGGTCTTGGTCTGGTTGCACCGATATGAAAACCTTTGCTTGACGCCTCGGTACTCTTCGTCTGCGCTTGCCTCCTTAACACCAAAGAGAAAACAAGGACACTGTGCGCACTAGCGCCCGCCTGGCACCCGCCTGGTCTCGATCGTCATGGCTCATGTCATTGGAACCTCGCGAGGTTTGCCTGGCCTTGATCTCTCCGCCCCTCGCGAGCCACCTTGGTGAGGCCACTCCTGAGGAGGTATTGCGTCGTCCGCCTCGCGAGGCTTGGCCCCTCACAAGGGTCTTGAATGCTTGTTGGTGAAGATGGGTCGTACGGGCCCGCTCGTAGAGCCACGCCGTGGGCCGCACGCAGGCAAGTCTGGGGACCCCCGTTCCCAGAACGCCGACACCATCTTCATCCTACGACTCCGATGGATTGATAAACCTTAGGTCATCCACTTAAGGGAAAATTGCTACTGTCACACATAACTCTGTGCGTGGAGGCCCAACACGAGTCTACAAGAATAAAGTTGCGTAGTACACATCACAGGGCTCGGGGTGAGACAAGTCACTCACACGGGTGCACTGTGCCATCTGGACTTGTCATGTCCATGTCCACTGTGTAGGCTCCCGGCATCCTAGAGCTGCAGAGAGGTGCTAGGTGCACGATGAGGAGAGTGTCGAGTGGCAAGGACATGTTGCGGTGGCGCGAGGAGGGCGAACGGGCGGTGGCAGAGGGGGCTTGACACTCAGTGCGCGTTGACCGACTATCGAACACGTCGTTGATGCGCGGTCACCGCATGCACTGGCGCACGTGGTATTCTTGGGGCTGCCAGACCATGTCTAGGGTTTTGTCCCTTCGACGCGGTGCTAGAGAGTGCCCTTGGCTTGACACGTCGGCCACTGGACAAGACTTGAGCAAGCATATAAGTTTCTGTTGGGAAGCGTAGCATGCAATTTCAAAAAATTTCCTACACTCACGCAAGATATATCTAGGAGATGCATAGCAACGAGAGGGGGAGAGTGTGTCTACGTACCCCCGTAGACCGAAAGCGGAACTGTTTGACAACGCGGTTGATGTAGTCGAACTTCTTCTCTTTCCGACTGATCAAGTACCAAACGCACGGCACCTCCGAGTTCTACACACGTTCAGCTCAATGACGTCCCTTGAAATCTTGATCCAGCAAAGTGTCGAGGAAGTAGATGAGTTCCGTCAGCACGACGGCGTGGTGACGGTGATGGTGAAGTGATCCGCGCAGGGCTTCGCCTAAGCACCACGAAGATATGACCGG
>NC_041390.1:407406910-407462325 GCF_002162155.2 Triticum dicoccoides | reverse complement strand
GGGGGGGCACCGCACATGACTAACAATTGTTGCCGTGTGTTCTAGGCGCCCCCTACCCACGTATATATAGGTGGGAGGGGGAGGGGGACAGCCTTGGGGCGCCCCAAGTAGGAGTAATCCTACTTGGGGCCCTAGTCCAATTTGCCCCCCTTACCATGTTTTCTCCGGGGGGGGAGGAGGAGGGAAGGAAGGGGGAGGCCGAATCCCTCCCCTTCCTTCTCTCCTCCCCTCTTTCCTTCCCCTCAGGTGTGGACCATATGGGGGGCACGGCAGCCCCTGCTGGCTGCTGCGTTTCCCCTCTTGGCCCATTAGGCCCATATCTTTTGTCGGGGGTGTCCGGAACCCCTTCCTGTGACCCGATATGTACCCGGTACCCTCTGGAACACTTCCGGTGTCCGAATACTATCATCCTATATATCAATCTTTATCTCTTGACCATTTCGAGACTCATCGTCATGTTCGTAATCTCATCCGAGACTCCGAACAACATTCGGTCACCAAATCACATAACTCATATAATACAAAATCGTCATCGAACGTCAAGCGGGCGGACACTACGGGTTCGAGAACTTTGTAGACATGACCGAGACACCTCTCCGGTCAATAATGAACAACGGAACCTAGATGCTCATATTGGCTCCTACATATTCTACGAATATCTTTATCGGTCGAACCATTATGACAATATACGTTATTCCCTTTGTCATCGGTATGTTACTTGCCTGAGATTTGATCGTCGGTATATTCATACCTAATTCAAT
Source organism: Triticum dicoccoides (assembly GCF_002162155.2). NCBI lineage: Eukaryota > Viridiplantae > Streptophyta > Magnoliopsida > Poales > Poaceae > Triticum > Triticum dicoccoides. Next base: position 407,461,564 of record NC_041390.1, on the reverse strand, counting down.
CTTGTTACTATCAAGTCTCTTTACATGTTCTGCAATACAACATCCCGCAACTAACTCATTAGTCGCTTTGCTTGCAAGGCTTCTTATGATGTGTATTACCGAGAGGGCCCTGACATACCTCTCCGATACTTGGAGTGACAAATCCTAATTTCGATCTATGCCAACCCAGCAAACACCTTCGGAGATACCTATAGAGCATCTTTATAATCACCCAGTTACATTGTGAGGTTTGATAGCACACAAGGCATTCCTCTGGTATCCAGGAGTTGCATAATCTCATAGTCGAAGGAATATGTATTTGACATGAAGAAAGCAATAGCAATAAAATTGAATGATCAATATGCTAAGCTAAAAGATGGGTCTTGTCCATCACATCATTCTCCTAATTATGTGGTCCCGTTCATCATATGACAACACATGTCCATGGTTAGGAAACTTAACCATCTTTGATTTATGAGCTAGTCTAGTAGAGGCTTACTAGGGACACAGTGTTTTGTCTATGTATCCACACATGTATCAAGTTTCCGATTAATACAATTATAGCATGAATAATAAACATTTATCGTGATATAAGGAAATATAAAATAACAACTTTATTATTGCCTCTATGGCATATTTCCTTCAGTCTCCCACTTGCACTAGAGTCAATAATCTAGTTCACACCGCCATGCGATTTAGCACCAATAGTTCACATCTTTATGTGATTAACACCCATAGTTCACATCGCCATGTGACCAACACCCAAAGGGTTTACTAGAGTCATTAATCTAGTTCACATCGCTATGTGATTAACACCCAAAGAGTACTAAGGTGTGATCATGTTTTGCTTGTGAGAGAAGTTTAATCAAGGGGTCTGCCACATTCAGATCCATATGTATTTTGCAAACTTCTATGTCTACAATGCTCTGCATGGAGCTACTCTAGTTAATTGCGACTTAGAGTCATCTAGATTAGTCTCAAAGTTTGCATCGACGTAACTCTTTACGATGAACTCTTCATCACCTCCATAACCGAGAAATATTTCCTTAGTCCTCTTTAAGGTAACTAAGGATAATTTTGACACTGCACAATGATCTAGTCCTGGATCACTATTGTACCCCCTTGTCAAACTCATGGCAAGGTACACAATATGTCTGGTACACAACATGACATACTTTATAGAACCTATGGCTGAGGCATAGGGAATGACTTTCATTCTCTCTCTATCTTCTGCCTGTTGGGGAACGCAATATTTCAAAATTTTACGTACGATCACGCAAGATCTATCTAGGAGATGCATAGCAATGAGCGGGGAGAGTGTGTCTACGTACCCTCGTAGACTGAAAGTAGAAGCATTTAGTAATGCGGTTGATGTAGTTGAACGTCTTCGTTATCCAACCGATCCAAGTATCGAACGTACGGCACCTCCGCGATCAGCACACGTGCATCTCGGCGACATCCCTCGAACTCTTAATCCAGTTGAGGCCGAGGGAGTGTTTTTGTCAGCACGAGGGGGAAAGAGAGGGAGGAGAAGAAGGAAAGGGGGTGCCCCCCAACCCTAGTCCAATTCGGATTGGGCTTGCAGTCGGTGGGGCATCTCCACCTGGCCACCGCCTCCTCTCTTCCACTAGGGCCCACGAAGGCCCATTAACTCCCGGGGGGGTTCCGGTAACCCCCCGGTACTCCGAAAAATGCCCGAACCTATCTGAAACCATTCCGATGTCCAAACATAACTTTCCAATATATCAATCTTTATCTCTCGACCATTTCGAGACTCCTCGTCATGTCTGTGATCTCATTCGGGACTCCGAACAAACTTCGGTTCATCAAAACACATAACTCATAATATAAATCATCATCGAACGTTAACCGTGCGGACCCTATGGGTTTGAGAACTATGTAGACATGACCGAGAGACATCTCCGGTCAATAACCAATAGCAGAACTTGGATGCTCACATTGGCTCCTAGATATTCTACAAAGATCTTTATCGGTCAAACCGCATAACAACATACGTTGTACCCTTTGTCATCAGTATGTTACCTACCCGAGATTTGATCGTCGGTATCATTGTATCTAGTTCAATCTTGTCACTGGAAAGTCTCTTTACTCGTTCCGTAATGCATCATCCCGTGACTAACTCATTAGTCACATTGCTTGCAAGGCTCATAGTGATGTGCATTACTGAGAGGGCCCAGAGAAACGTCTCCGATACACAGAGTGACAAATCCTAATCTCGATCTATGCCAACTCAACAAACACCATCGGAGCCACCTATAGAGCATCTTTATCATCACCGAGTTACATTGTGACGTTTGATAGCACACAAGGTGTTCCTCCGATATTTGGGAGTTGCATAATCTCATAGTCTGAGGAACATGTATAAGTCATGATGAAAGCAATAACATAAAAACTAAACGACCATTATGCTAAGCTCACGGATGGGTCTTGTCCATCACATCATTCTTTAATGATGTGATCTCGTTCATCAAATGACAATACATGTCTATGGATAGGAAACTTAACCTTCTTTGATTAACGAGCTAGTCAAGTAGAAGCATACTAGGGACACTCTGTTTCTTTATGTATCCACACATGGACTAGGTTTCCAGTTAATACAATTCTAGCATGAATGATAAACATTTATCATGATATAAGGAAATATAAATAACAACTTTATTATTGCCTCTAGGGCATGTTTCCTTCAGTCTCCCACTTGCACTAGAGTCAATAATCTGCATTACATAGTAATGATTCTAACACTCATGGAGTCTTGGTGCTGATCATGTTTTGCTCGTGAGAGAGGCTTAGTCAACGGGTCTGCAACATTCAGATCCGTATGTATCTTGCAAATCTCTATGTCTCCCTCCTTGACTCGACCGCAGATGGAATTGAAGCGTCTCCTAATGTGCTTGGTTCTCTTGTGAAATCTGGATTCCTTTGCCAAGGCAATTGCACCGGTATTGTCACAAAAGATTTTCATTGGACCCGATGCACTAGGCATGACACCTAGATCGGATATGAACTCCTTCATCCAGACTCCTTCATTTGCTGCTTCTGAAGTAGCTATGTATTCCGCTTCACACGCAGGTCCCGCCACAACGCTCTTCTTGGAACTGCACCAACTAATAGCTCCACCATTCAATATAAATATGTATCCAGTTTGTGACTTAGAGTCACCCAGATCACTGTCAAAGCTTGCATCGACGTAACCATTTACGACGAGCTCTTTGTCACCTCCATAAATGAGAAACATATTCTTAGTCCTTTTCAGGTATTTCAGGATGTTCTTGACCGCTGTCTGGTGATCCACTCCAGGATTACTTTGGTACCTCCCTGCTAAACTAATAGCAAGGCACACATCAGGTCTGTTACACAACATTGCATACATGATAGAACCTATGGCTAAGTCATAGGGAATGACTTTCATTTTCTCTCTATCTTCTACAGTGGTCGGGCATTGAGTCTGACTCAAGTTCACACCTTGTAACATAGGCAAGAACCCTTTCTTTGACTGATCCATTTTGAACTTCTTCAAAACTTTATCAAGGTATGTGCTTTTTAAAAGTCCAATTAAGCATCTTGATCTATCTCTATAGATCTTGATGCCCAATATATAAGCAGCTTCACTGAGGTCTTTCATTGAAAAATTCTTATTCAAGTATCCTTTTATGCTATTCAGAAATTCAGTATCATTTCCGATCAACAATATGTCATCCACATATAATATCAGAAATGCTACAGAGCTCCCACTCACTTTCTTGTAAATACAGGTTTCTCCAAAAGTCTGTATAAAACCAAATGCTTTGATCACACTATCAAAGTGTATATTCCAACTCCGAGAGGCTTGCACTAGTCCATAAATGGATCGCTGGAGCTTGCACACTTTGTTAGCACCTTTTGGATTGACAAAACCTTCTGGTTGCATCATATACAACTCTTCTTTAAGATATCCATTAAGGAATGCAGTTTTGACATCCATTTGCCAAAATTCATAATCATAAAATGCGGCAATTGCTAACATGATTCGGACAGACTTAAGCATCGCTACGAGTGAGAAAGTCTCATCATACTCAACTCCTTGAACTTGTCGAAAACCTTTCGCAACAAGTCGAGCTTTGTAGACAGTAACATTACCGTCATCGTTAGTCTTCTTCTTGAAGATCCATTTATTCTCTATGGCTTGCTAATCATCACGCAATTCAACCAAATTCCACAGTTTGTTCTCATACTCAATCCATTTCGCAGAATCTGGGATCATCATCGCTTCCTCATAGTTTGTAGGTTCGTCGTGGTCAAGACATGACTTCCAGAACAGGATTTGTCGGATCTGGAGTTCCGGCAGACCCTTAAGGTTCGAACACTGGGGTGCGCGTGAAGGTTTTCTCCCTATTGATCCATGCCCTAGCTCCCTAAGATCTCGTAGACAAACACGACGAACTCTCAACACAGAAAGACACAAGATTTATGCTGGTTCGGGCCACCATTGTGGTGTAATACCCTACTCCAGTGTGGCGGTGGTGGATTGCCTCTTGGGCTAATGATGAACAGTGCAAGGGGAAGAACAACCTCCTGAGGTTGAGGTGTTCTTGTGCTTGGTGAACTTGTGTGTGGCCTTGGTGGGGTGGATTCCGTCCAAGGTCCGATATCTCTTTTATGGTGGTGGCTAGTCCTATTTTTTTGATAGAAAGACTGTAGGGGAACCCCCTATAGTATAATTGGTGCAACAAACCCAACTTGCAACTACCATGCCTTGAACCTGGGTGGGTGGGAAGGCATCAGCCCCTTCCCACGACTAGGCTATGCCTTAGTCTGTGTGGCTAGTCCTATTTATAGAGGCCCTGGTCCTATCCCCAAATATTGAGCGGGAAGGGAGCCAACAACGGCCAATTTGAAAGGGGACAGCTAGTACAAGCTATCTTGACAAAAGGTGGTCTTCGCCTGCAAAAGGCTCTAGTGATGACACCGTCTTGGGCTCCATGGTGACCTCCGCCTTGCCGTCCTTCTGGTCTTGATCTTGTTGCACCAATATGGAAATCTTTGCTTGATGACTCGGTACTCCGCACCTGTGCTTGCCCCCTTAGCACTAAAGAGGAAACAAGGACGCTGTGTGCACTAGCGCCCGCTTGGCGCCCGCCTAGTCTCGATCGTCATGGCTCACGTCACGAGGTCCTCGCGAGGTTTGCCTTGCCTTGATCTCTCCGCCCCTCTCCAATTCATTAGGTCTGGTGTCGTCCACCCCGCGAGGCTTGGCCCCTCGCGAGGGTCTTGAATGCCTTGTTGATGAAGATGGGATGTACGAACCTGCCAGACCAGCCACACCGTGGGCCGCAGGTAGGCAAGTCTAGGGACCCCCGTTCCTAGAACGCCGACAGGATTACCGTACCACTTTGGTGCGATCTTACTCGGGTTGACCTATGAGGTTCAGTAGTAACTTGATCCGAAGTTTCATGATCATTATCTTTAGCTTCCTCACTAATTGGTGTAGGAATCACTTGAACTAGTTTCTGTGATGGACTACTTTCCAATTCAGGAGAAGGTACAATTACCTCATCAAGTTCTACTTTCCTCCTACTCACTTCTTTCTAGAGAAACTCCTTCTCTAGAAAGGATCCATTCTTAGAAACGAATATCTTTCCTTCGGATCTGTGATAGAAGGTGTACCCAATAGTTTCCTTTGGGTATCCTAGGAAGACACATTTCTCCGATTTGGGTTTGAGCTTATCAGGTTGAAGCTTTTTCACATAAGCATCGCAGCCCCAAACTTTAAGAAATGACAACTTGGGTTTCTTGCCAAACCACAGTTCATATGGTGTCGTCTCAATGGATTTAGATGGTGCCCTATTTAACATGAATGCAGCCGTGTCTAAAGCATACCCCCAAAACGATAGTGGTAAATCAGTAAGAGACATCATAGATCGCACCGTATGACGTTCAGACACACCATTACGCTATGGTGTTCCAGGTGGCATGAGTTGCGAAACTATTCCGCATTGTTTCAAATGAAGACCAAACTCATAACTCAAATATTCACCTCCACGATCAGATCGTAGAAACTTTATTTTCTTTTTACGATGATTTTCCACTTCACTCTGAAATTCTTGGAACTTTTCAAACGTTTCAGACTTATGTTTCATCAAGTAGATATACCCATATCTGCTCAAATCATCTGTGAAGGTTAGAAAATAACGATACCCGCCGCGAGCATCAACACTCATTGGACTGCATACATCAGTATGTATTATTTCCAATAAGTCTATTGCTCGCTTCATTGTTCTGGAGAACGGAGTCTTAGTCATCTTGCCCATGAGGCATGGTTCGCAAGCATCAAGTGATTCATAATCAAGTGATTCCAAAAGCCCATCGGCATGGAGTTTCTTAATGCGCTTTACACCAATATGACCTAAATGGCAGTGCCACAAATAAGTTGCACTATCATTATTAAACTTCTATCTTTTGGCTTCAATACTATGAATATGTGTATCACTACTATCGAGATTCAATAAAAATAGATCACTCATCAAGGGTGCATGATCATAAAAGATATTATTCAAATAAATAGAACAACCATTATTCTCTGATTTAAATGAATACTCATCTCACATCAAACAAGATCCATATATAATGTTCATGCTTAATGCTGGCACCTGTCGGGGGAAACTGACCCACGAACACCTATGGGGCCGGCTGACCGGCCCCCTTTCGGTTCGGTGGGGGGCGGAGGTTGCACGAAGAGCAGATCGAGGCGAAGCACACGAGCGGTTTACCCAGCTTTGGAGCTCTCCGGAGAGATAATACTCCTACTGCTGCTTGTCTGGCTATGTTATCTTGTGTTCTTGCTCTCGAGAGAGCGTGGTCTCTTTCTGGTTTACAAACGAGTCGAAGTGATCAAACCTCGGGCTGAACCGAACCCCCCTACGTTGCGCATGGGCCTCCTTTTATAGGCTAAAGGGGTCACTGACAGGTGGCAACGCAGAGGAGGGTAAAAACATAAAAAGCGAGGTAGTTGGTACAGTTGCTTGTACAGTGCACCCTACCTAACCCTGACGGCAGGGGACAAGGGCATTAAATGCCCGTCTGAGTCGCCCGAACAATGCAGAAAAGGACCGTTAGGGGCGCCATCGTTCGCCATGATGGCGATCTTGTCAGCTTCGCATGCCACTGCGCACCGCTGGCTGCACAGTCTCCCGCCACGCGCGCCCGGAGAGGGGTCGGGCGATCGCCTATAAGTTCGGGGTACTAGGGTACCCCTATTCTAGTACACCGACAGGAGCCCCCGGGCCTGGGCCAGAAACGGTGCCGAGCGCTGTTGGGCCAGGCCCAAGACAGGGCACGGGCACGCGCGGGCTGGGCTACACCAAATCTTGCTCCGTATCCACCGCGCTCCCCCATAACGGCACGCGTTGAATGCGGCATCGTGGGGGGAGATCGTGGGTGGTTGTTTATTAGGAAGGGCGAAACGTCCGCCCCGTCCCTCTTTATAAGTAGAGGAAACAGGGACGGTTCGTTCCCCCTCGCTGGTTGCTGCTACTCCTTCTTCACAAACTCCGCCGCTCCCCCCTTCTTCTCGAAGCCAAGAGAGCAGCGCTCCGCCCCCCCCCATTGCCACCAGCATCACCACGCCGTCGACCTTCTCCACCACCTCCGCCATGGGCCCGAAAGCCGACAAGGGAAAGGGTGTGAAGTCGGCCAAGGCGCAGCGGCTCACGGTGCTGCGGAAGGAGCGGGCGATCTTCACCCCCCAGCTCGGCGTGCAGGAGCTGAGGGAGTACTTCTACCTCTTTTGGGCGACGGAGACGCGTGCGCATCCGCGCACGAGGGTACTCCCAGCTACCGCTTCGAAGCTGGCTCCAAATGGGTACCCGTTCTTCCCGCTATTCTTCTACTGCGGGCTCTGCCCGCCCTTCTCGGAGTTCTTTTGTGACATTATGAACACGTAAGGCTTCCGCCTCCTTGACTTCACCCCCAATGCTGTCCTGACCATGGCAGTTTTCGCACACTTGTGCGAAAACTTTGTCAGAGTCCACCCTAGTGTTGCCCTTTTCCGCCACTACTTCATTCCTCGGGTAGAGAGAGGAGAGCCGCTTGCCGGAGGGATTGCCTGGGTCTCGAGAGTCGGCAAGAAGGAGGCGTACTTGGATGGTGAGCTCCGCAGCAAGTGGGAGGAGTGGAGAGTGGAGTGGTGCAGGATCGTCGAGGAGAATCCGCAGCCCTTCACCACCGTGCGCCAAACTCCAATAGTGCGCGACAATGACTGGAGCAACGTGGCCCCGGAAGACGAGAGGCTGAAGATCGCCATCACTAGGATTCTTCCCCTTAGGCTTGCCGGGCTCACTTTAGGTGCTGTCGGGGCAGATTTCCTCCGCCGCCGCATTGCCCCCCTGCAAGAGAGGGGGAGGCCCGCCTGGGAGTTCAAGAACTCGGCGGACATCATGAGACTGCGGCCGGGCCTCAACTACAACTTTACCGTCTTGGAGTTGGACGCAATGCTCTTGGAATTATTCAAACGCGACCCCCAGCACCCATTCACACTGCCGAGGGGCATAGTTCCTTTGTGCAACAACTCTTCACTTGACCGGATCCGCGCCATGATGCCGTTGTGCGATTCACACGGCATCGTCCCAACTTGGCAAGAGCCTGCGGATGACGTTGTGCGAGCGTTCTTCGACACCTTGGAGGAAGTGCCGGTCCGCGCCGACGAGCAGAAGAGCCTCACCCGTGACACCACCGACGAGGAGCTGCAGCTCATCGCCACTAGGGCGGAAGAGGCTGCGGCTGCAGCTGCCGCGGGCGCATTCGGGTTCACCGTTGAGGAGGCAGAGGCTGCAGAGGCGGCAAACCTTGCCGAACGCGCGGAGTTCATGGGTGAAGAGGAGCCTGCTGGTTCCGAAGCCGAGTCGAGCGAGGCCGGCGAGGAGGAGGCTGATCCTTCAGAGAACTTGCCGCAGGCGGAGCCCTCGGCCCCGCCAAGGAGGCGCCTTCATAGGGCCGGGGACGCAGCGGGGCGGCAGCCGGCTCCGCAGCCACCGAGCCGCGCGACGCGCTCTACCGCGGCAAGCAATGTTGCCGCGGGAGCGCCTCACGCAACAGCGGTAACTGGAGCGGGATCTTCCCGGGCCACCGCCACTGCCCCCGCCAAGCGGGCAAGGGATCCTACTCCTCCACCTCGCCGCACCGGAGGAGGGCCGGACTTCGATCTTTCCGCGCTCAGCTCCGACGAGGAGGAAGAAGAGTGAGTTTCTTTGGTGCTCTTATAATCCTTCAATGTTACTGTTTATATCTTGTATCTGACTTGCTCCAATCTGGACTCCTTTCTTTTCAGAACACTGGCCCAGAGAGCGGCGAAGAGGGCCAAGGCCGCGGTGATCGTCATCGAAGATGACCCCACCTTGTCGATAGGGGGTGGGTCCGAGATCACCTTGACGGACCCGACAATCACTCCTCAAAGCAGCCCCCAGCGTAAGTTCATAGTTTAACCTTCTGCTGCCGGGCGCGCTTGAGTGCTTTTTCCTTCGCTGATATCTTTCTTGTTGACTTGTGCAGGAGCAGAGCAGCCTCATCAGGAGCGCCCGGAGGCCGGTCCCGAGGTGCCACCTGCTTCGACTGCACCGCCAAGGGAGGAGTCCCCGGCAAGGGAGCGCTCTCCGGCAATGGGGGACTCCCCGGCAAGGGACGGCACTGCTGATCTTGCGGCAACCGAGGCCGCAACTGAAGATCTTGGCGCAGGTAATCCACTTGCCCAGAAACTTTCCCTTGGGTTCTGTTTCTTCCGTTTTTCCTTTCTTGGATCTTTGATTGATTTTCCTCCCTTCTTCGTTCTTCAGACCCATCTACGGTTGAGCCAATGGAGATAGAGGGCGCCGGCAAGGAAGGTGCCGGTGCTGATGAGACCGCCGGCGAGGAGGCCGCCGGGGCTGCAGCTGCGGAAGCCGGCGAGGGGTCGGGCGATCGCACTGACGACCCTGAGGCCGCAGGAGCGCTGGGCGCTGCACCGACCGCCAAACCCTCTGCTGCTTCTGCGGAGCCGGGCTCCAAGGAGCCCCAGCCCGGCGCCTACTTGAAGGCCGGCGACGACATCTTCATTAAGCTACCATGGGCGTCGAGCTCCAGGGCGCCGGTCGAGGGGGAGACTTTTGATGGGGAGGTGCTCGCCTCTGCTGGACTGTCATTGGTTGACGTGCCCGGCAGCAGCAGTGGTGAGCCCGAGGAGGAGCAGCTGCTGCGGAAGCTGCTGTCACTCTACCGCGCCCGGCAAGCCAAGCTGGCTTCCCTGGAAGCGCTTGTCGCGAAGGCAGGAGTGGACATGGAGAAGCGCGCGGAGGAGCTCCGGGGCCAAAATCAAGAAGCTCTCTGGTCACTGGCGCAGGAGCGGGAGCGAGTCGACGAGGAGTGCACGGCCTTTCTTCTCAAGAAGGCCGAAGCTGAGGAGGAGCAAAGGCTGGCTGCTGAGAAGCAGTCCGCGCGGGAAGGCGAGCTGGTGCAGCGGAAGGCCCACCTCGACAGCTACGAGGAAGAGCTCGCCGAGCGCGAGCGAGCACTTGGCAGGGCGCTCAAGGAGGGAAAGGATGCCGCGGCAACTGCAGAGGCCGCCAAGAAAGAGCTAGAGGAGAAGGTGGCGCGGCTGGAGGCCGATATTGGGAAGAGCGGCGAGGAGCTTGCCGCGCTCAAGCGTGAGCGCGAGAAGGATGCTGCCGCACATGGTGAGCTGCAAGGCCTTCTCGCTGAGAGGGGCAAGGAGCTCAGAGCCGCCAAGGATTCCAAAGCAGACCTGGAACTGAAGCTGGCCACGCTGACGCAGACACTGGAGGCCGCCAAGGAGCGGGAGAAGACCTTGGCGGAGAAGGTCAAGGCTGACGCGGCGCTGCTGGAGAGCATTGCAGTTACTCAGAACTCATTTAGGGACACAGTGGAGCACTGGACCGAGGGTCTGGTGAACACTGCCGCCATCATCAACGAGGAGCTGGCGCAGCTGGGGATGGAGGACTTTGGATATCCTTCCGACGAGAGCCTTCAACCCAGCGCCAAGCTCAGCCTATTCTTCAAGGGCGTGGCGACGGCACTCCAGCGGCTCCGGGAAAGGATCCCGAAGCAGCTGGCCGACGAGTCGCGCAAAATCTGCGCCGGGGTTTTTCAGAAGGTGCTGATGAAGGTGGCCTTCCGCAACCCAGGCCTCAACTTCACCAACGTCCTCAGGTCCTTGCCGCCTGACGCCGATCTGGATGCACTCAAGGCCCTTGTCGCACCCATTGTGGACAAGGTGAGCGAGATCAAGAGAGTCGAGGGCGGACGCGTAGATTAGGCCGCCTATTTCTTCTTTTCCCTTGTCGCTGCTAATCATGTTATGAAAACAGTCTATTAGAGCTGTGACAAGTTATCTTGTAATATAACTTTATTTATATTATCAATTGCTATGTTATTTCCTCTACTAGATTCCTTCCTTTGTATGTTTTTACCCTACGCTTCTAGGGAACTTGTCGGCGCAAGCGCCCGAGCCGCGAGCGCTGAGTGCGGAACTTCAGCAGCCTGCTGGCGGCGCTGCTTCCGACAAGAAACCTTGTCGCGACTAGATGCAGCACACTCAAGCTGTTGAGCGGACTCGAAACAAAGTGAGGGCGCAACTAGCCACGAGTTGGTTCCTCCGCACACAGGTTTTCCATACAAAGCAGGGTCGATCGAGGAAGATAACTCTAAAAATTTAAAAACTGATTGCTCAAACTTTGGCAACTTAGCTTTTCTGTCGTTTGCTTCCCGGCAAGGCAAAACTTTTGCTTTGAACGACGCCTGGTCCACAGTACAATCTTCTCCTTCCCCCTGGCAAACTTGTGTGCGAGGGAACCTTCTTTTCCTTTAAAAGAAAAAGAAAGAAGAGAAAATAATAATATGGAGCTCTTCGGCTCGTTACTGCTTACCGGATGTAGGTGCTGCACAAAGTGTCAGATAATCGCATGCAAGAAATGAACTAATGCATGAAATGGAGAAGCTGTGCGGAGCACATGGGATTTTACTTATGCACGGGATCTGCGCCCGGCTTTGTACAAAGGATTACATGCAACAGTGGCAAGACTTGTACAAAAGGTGGTTGCCGGAACGGGTTCCGGCAACCGCGCCCTACGGGAAAAACTTACGAAGATGTTCTATGTTCCAGGAGTTGCTCACCGGAATGCCATCTTCAGTCTCAAGGCGGACAGCGCCGGGCCTTGTGACTCGTTTCACCCTATAGGGGCCTTCCCACTTCGGCGTCAACTTGTTGGAATTCTTGGCGGACTGAACGCGCCGAAGAACAAGGTCGCCTTCCTCGAAGCTTTTGGCTTTAACTTTGCGGCTATGATAGCGGCACAAAGCTTGCTAGTATCGAGCAGCTCGTACAGCGGCCTGAAGACGATCTTCCTCAAGGAGCAGCGCGTCGTCTTGCCGCAGCTGTTCTTGCTCAAGCTCATCATAAGCGAGCACTCGAGGTGACCCATATACGAGTTTCGTGGGGAGAACTGCCTCTGCTCCATAAACTAGAGCGAAAGGTGTCTGGCCAGTGGCTCGATTTGGCGTCGTTCTGATCGACCAAAGAACCACCGGCAGCTCCTCGATCCAGTTCTTTCCGCACTTGTGCAGCCTGTCGAAAGTTCTAGTCTTGAGCCCGCGCAGCACTTCAGCATTTGCCCTCTCTGCTTGACCATTGCTTCTCGGATGAGCAACAGAAGCGAAGCAGACCTTGGCGCCAAGGTCTTGGACGTACTGCATGAAGGTGCGGCTCGTGAATTGTGTGCCGTTGTCGGTGATGATCCTGTTAGGGATCCCGAAACGGCAAACAATCGACCTGAAGAACTTGACTGCTGACTATGCTGTCACCTTCCTCACTGGCTGCACTTCAGGCCACTTTGTGAACTTGTCGATTGCAATGTACAAGTACTCAAAGCCCCTGACAGCTCGGGGGAAGGGGCCGAGGATATCGAGCCCCCAGACCGAAAATGGCCAGGATAAAGGGATCATCTGGAGAGCTTGAGCTGGCTGGTGTATCTGTTTGGAGTGGAACTGGCACGCTTCACACTTGGTTACTTGTGCAGTTGCATCCTGGAGGGCTGTCGGCCAAAAGAAACCTTGCCGGAAAGCTTTGCCGGCAAGTGCTCTTGCGCCAATGTGGTGGCCACATATGCCTCCGTGTATCTCTGCCAACAGCTTTTGTCCATCTTCCCGGCAAATACACTTCAATTTCACACCGTTGAGTCTTCTTCTGTACAGTATGCTATCGACAAACTAGTACATACTTGACTGCCGGGCTACTCTTTCCGCTTCTTCTTGTTCTTCGGGAAGTTCTCCTGTCTGAAGGAAGTGGACAATCTGCTGTGCCCATGCTGGAGCTTGTGGCTCGACAACAAGGACTAAAGGCATATCTGCTGCTGCGGGAACATCCGCTTCCACGGCAAGGGCTTGTGGTCCTGCTGGAGCTTGATGTTCCCCGGCAAGGTTGCCGGAGCAAAACTTGTCGGGAGCGTCTGCTTCAACGGAACAAACCATAAGGCTTGCCGGAGCAGACTGCCCCTCAGCATCCTTGGTGTTGATCTTGGGGACTTTCTTGGCGGCGGCTTCGGGAAGCTCTGCCGGAAAGTAGTCACCAAAAACCAACTTCCTCTTCTTGCTTTGTCCAGTTGATGGTCTTACGGATGGTTGAGTCAACTTAAGCACAAAGATCCCTGGTTCCACAGGTAACTTTAGTGCGGCGCACTTTGACAAGCCATCAGCAATGTCATTCTGAGCTCTTGGGATATGCTCCATATGTAGGCCGTCAAAGTGCTCTTCTAGCTTCCTCACTTCATCAACATACGCTTCCATCAACGGACTCTGGTAGCTCTTGTTTACTTGGCGGATGACAAGCTGTGAGTCACCCCTGACAATAAGCTTCTTGATCCCAAGGTCTGCTGCGATTCTGAGACCGGCAAGCAATCCTTCATACTCTGCAGTATTGTTGGTTGCTTGTTCCTTGGGAAAGTGCATCTGGACTACGTACTTGAGGTGCTCTCCGGTGGGTGCGACAAGCAGCACGCCCGCACCGGTGCCTTGCAGCGAGAAGGCACCATCAAAGTACATTAGCCACTCTTTACTTGCCTCTTTGACGGGGATTCTCGTCTCTGGAATTTCTTCATCTGGGGTTGGCGTCCACTCTGCTATGAACTCTGCCAATGCTCTGCTTTGGACAGTGGAGGTGCTCTCAAACTTGAGGCCAAAGCTTGATAATTCCAGCGCCCACTCGACAATCTTGCCTGTTGCTTCTGGATTTTGCAGTATCCTCTTCAGCGGAAAGCGAGTGACGACTGTGATCTCATGTGCTTGGAAGTAATGGCGTAGCTTTCTCGAGGCCATGAGGAGGCCGAAAAGCAACTTCTGCACACCAGAGTAGCTTGACCTAGCCCCCTGCAGAAGGGAACTGACAAAGTAAACTGGGCGCTGCACCATTCTTTTCTGCATCTTGTCGTGCTCCTGCGCAGATCCATCTTTGTCGGGACCAGAGCTTGTCGGCGAAGCCCCCTGCTTGTCGTTGGATGCGCCTGCCACGGTTGCCGGCTCATCATCTACCTATCTCTCCGCCACTAACGCAGCACTAACCACTTGATTGGTTGCCGCTATATACAGCAGCAACCTCTCTTGCGGCTTAGGTGCGACAAGCGTTGGAGTGGAGGACAGGTATCTCTTCAAGTCCTGCAGCGCAGCCTCCGCTTCCGGAGTCCATTTCATTGGACCTGCCTTCTTCAAAATTTTGAAAAATGGCAGGGCGCGTTCAGCAGATCTAGAGATAAACCTGCTGAGAGCAGCCACGCAACCGGCAAGTCTTCGTACATCCTTGACGCGCTTTGGTGCTTCGATTTGCTCAATGGCCTTGATCTTGTCGGGATTGGCTTCAATTCCCCGCTGAGACACGAAGAACCCGAGAAGCTTGCCGGAGGGGACTCCAAACACACACTTCTCGGGGTTGAGCTTGAGGTTGATCTTGCGCAGATTTGCAAATGTCTCGTCTAAATCTTGAATTAGGGTCGCACTGTTCTTGCTCTTGACCACTATGTCATCCATGTAGGCTTCCACATTTCTGTGCATCTACGGTTCAAAAGCGTGGTGGACTACCCTTGCGAATGTTGAACCAGCATTCTTCAAACCGAAAGGCATCCGTACGAAGCAGTACGTTCCACACGGGGTGATAAATGCAGTTTTCTCTTCATCATCTTCTGCCATGAAGATCTGATGATATCCTGAGTATGCATCAAGAAATGAAAGCAAATCACATCCGGCTGTGGAGTCAACAATCTGGTCAATACGCGGCAAGGGAAATTGGTCTTTGGGACAAGCTTTATTAACATCAGTGAAGTCAATACAAAGTCTCCATTTCCCGTTAGCCTTGCGCACAACAACAGGATTGGCCAACCACGTGGGATGGAGCACTCCTCTGACAAGGCCTGCTGCTTCCAACTTCTTGATTTCTTCTGCTATGAATTCTTGGCGCTCTACTGCCTGCTTCCTGACTCTTTGCTTGACGGGCCGCGCATGAGGACAGACAGCAAGGTGGTGCTCAATTACTTTCCTGGGAACACCGGGGATATCAGACGGTTGCCATGCAAACATGTCGACATTCGTCCGCAGGAAAGCAACGAGCGCGCTTTCCTATTTGGGGTCAAGAGTGGCGCTGATGGTGAAAGTATCACCAACGCCATCCTCCTTGGCGGACACCTTCTTGGTCTCAGGTGGAGCTGCCATTGCCTTCTTACACTTGCCGGTGGAGCTTGATGGTGCGTCCTCGATGGTAGCGCAGCACTCCGAAGAGGTGCGCTTGCCGGAGTGGGCATCAGAGTTCTTGCCGGACTTGGTCTTCTTCTTCCCCCCGGGAGTTTCAGCGGCAAGTGTCCTTCGTTCTGCTGCGGCTGCTGCTTCCCAGTAGATCTTGTCGGCACAGATAAGAGCATCTTTCTTGTCGCCAGGGACAAAGATGACACTTATTGGGCCTGGCATTTTCAGTACATTGTACGCATAGTGAGAGGCTGCCATGAACTTGGCGAGTGCCGGACGGCCAAGGATTCCATTGTAAGGTAATGGAAAGTCGGCAACGTCAAACGTGACCCTCTCAGTCCTGAAGTTCAGCTCACTGCCAAATGTTACCGACAACGTGATCTTTCCCTTTGGCTTGCTCCTTCCCGGGTTAATTCCTTGAAATGTGTCGGTCTCTTCGAGCTCGCTGTCAGGGATCTGGAGTTTCTGGAGCACTGCGGAGGAGATCAGATTCAAGCCGGCCCCGCCGTCAACTAGCATCTTTGTGACCTTGAGGTTGCGGATTGTTGGTGAAACCAACATCGGCAAACACCCGACCACGGTTATGCGATCAGGGTGGTCCTCAATATCAAAGATGATAGGCGTGCTGGACCATTTCAGAGGCTTGCGTGACTCGATGGGTGGTTCTGCTGCATTAACTTCTCGCACCCACTGCTTGAGCTGGCGGTGCGAGATGTGCAGAGAAGCACCACCGTCAACGCACAGGACCTCTGTGGCTTTCTGGAACTCCTGCTCATCAGTGTCCTCATCATCCATATCTTCATCGTCGCCGTCATCTTCATCCTTGTTGCGGCCGCGAGGAGGTCTGTCTCCTTGCCGCTGCTTGGCCTTGCCGCGGCGTCCTCCTCAGTCGGGACGTTTCTTGCCGGATCCACCAGCTCCTTCCTGGGCTCTCTCCTTGTCGCGCCGCTCGTATTCAGCTTTCTGTTGCTCAACAAGCTGCTCGACCCTCTTGCAGTTCTGAAGATCATGGCCCTTGGTGCGGTGAATCTTGCAATACTGCTTGTTGGTGCCGTCCTGCTTGTCGGCGACCGCCACCTCCGCGGCAACCTCCTTGTCGGAGTCACCAGCTTTGGCTTCCTTGGCGCCGCCACCGTTGCCGGACTGCTCAACAACTAGCACTTCTTTGCCTTTCCTCCTTCTGTTGTTCCGCCGCCGGTTTTTCCTTGCCGAGGCAGCATCTTCACTGTCAGATCCCCCCCGCTCCTATATTTTCTCCGGGGAATCTCCTCCCTTCCTCAGCACGCGCACACTTGTCGGCCAGTGC
Source organism: Triticum dicoccoides (assembly GCF_002162155.2). Lineage (NCBI taxonomy): Eukaryota > Viridiplantae > Streptophyta > Magnoliopsida > Poales > Poaceae > Triticum > Triticum dicoccoides. The sequence goes on along the minus strand of NC_041390.1, from coordinate 407,444,514 downwards.
GTATAACTCACTGACATCCTTGATCTTGCACATCGCCATTTCCTCCCGCATCCTGCGGTATCGCACATTCTGATGGAACGCGCTGATCACCGCGGCAGGGTGGACATCTGGGATGTTGTGCTGCACACTGCTGAATCTCTGAATGTACTTGCGCAGGGGCTATCCTTCCTTCTGGGCGAGCAAATGAAGATCACTCTCCTGGCCATGAGGCTTGTGTCCGCCGGTGAAGGCGCCGACAAACTGATGGCATAGATCAGCCCAAGAGGATATGGAGTTTTCCGGCAAGTGCATGAGCCAGGATCTGATGTTGGGCTTGAGCACCAGCGGGAAGTAGTTGGCAAGGATCTTGTCATCTCGTCCCCCGGCAGCTTGCATCGCAATGGTGTAGATGCTGAGGAACTCTGACGGATGCGTCTTGCCGTCGTACTTCTCCGGTACGTCTGGCTTGAAGTTCTTTCTGCTGGGCCACTGGACTTGCCGCAGCTCACGAGTGAACGCAGGGCAACCTACCGCGTACGGCAGATCACCTGGTTCCCCTGGCGCATGCATGTCAATAGAGGGCCCAGCGCGCTTGTCGGATTGACGTCGCGCTTCTCTTCGGCGCTCGATGCGGGTTCGAGCGTCTTCTTGTTGTCGATCATGAAGAACTTGGCGCTGATCGCGACGAGCTCGTGGATCCGACGATGCAGTGGAGTCGCTGTCGAGGTAGATCCGACGAGTCAGCGATCTTGGCCTTCGGGGCGGTGATTGCATGGTAGTTGCACCTCCACCCGTTTCGTTGCCACCGGCTCGCGCCTGGCAACCCTGCCGCGGCGGTGACGCGCTCGGCCGCCGTGGAGTGTCGCCATTGGCGTAGCCGATGAGACTCTGAATGGTAGCCCTCCATTCGTCGATCTTGTTCGACGTTGGAGGGTAATCTAGGAGAAGTTGAGCTCGCGCCAAAGCTTCTGCTGGAGTGGTGGGTGGCAGTGGCGGACGGCGCGAGGAGCGGGACGTGCTCGAACTTCTAACTATGTTAAAAGGAGCAGTATCCCGTCCAGGCGACCGTGCCCCGCTCGTGCCAGCATGCTGGCGTGCATGCTGGTCTTGGGCGCCCCGAGATCCACCAGCTTGGCCTTGGTCTATCGGACGTATGGCGCTGCGAACACCATGATGCTATTGGTCCCGCGTGTACGGACGCCGAGGTCTGTGGTGCCTTGTCCTTGGACTTGGCAGCACTGTGAACACCCTCATCGACGGCTGTTCTTCCGCCGGCATCCACTCCACCACCCGTTTGCTCCAACGGTGGCGGAAATGACGTGGAGGGAGCGGCTGCCGCCGAAGTCTTCTTCTTCGGTGGCATGTTGATGAAGGGAATGAAGATCTAGCTCGTGTGAACACCGAATCAGGTTCACACAATCTCGACGCCCCCTACCTGGCACGCCAAAGATGTCGGGGGAAACTGACCCACGAACACCTATGGGGCCGGCTTACCAGCCCCCTTTCGGTTCGGTGGGGGGCGGTGGTTGCACGAAGAGCAGATCGAGGCGAAGCACACGAGCGGTTTACCCAGCTTCGGAGCTCTCCGGAGAGATAATACTCCTACTGCTGCTTGTCTGGCTATGTTATCTTGTGTTCTTGCTCTCGAGAGAGCGTGGTCTCTTTCTGGTTTACAAACGAGTCGAAGTGATCGAACCTCGGGCTGAACCGAACCCCCCCTACGTTGCGCATGGGCCTCCTTTTATAGGCTAAAGGGGTCACCGACAGGTGGCAACGCAGAGGAGGGTAAAAACGTAAAAAGCGAGGTAGTTGGTACAGTTGCTTGTACAGTGCACCCTACCTAACCCTGACGGCAGGGGACAAGGGCATTAAATGCCCGTCTGAGTCGCCCGAACAGTGCAGAAAAGGACCGTTAGGGGCGCCATCGTTCGCCACGATGGCGATCTTGTCAGCTTCGCATGCCACTGTGCACCGCTGGCTGCACAGCCTCCCGCCACGCGCGCCCGGAGAGGCCCCCAGAGCGACACGTTGGTGGATGCGCTGGAGCGTGGGCGCAGAGTGGCCGCCTGCCGCGGCAAGCGCCTTGCCGCTGTTGCTATCTTGTCGGGCCCGGAGGCTTGTCGCTCACCGGGCTTCGAAGTACCTCGGCCAGTCTTCCCGGCAAGCTCCTCTTGCCGGGGCCTTGTCGCCTTGCCGGAGCGCGTGGCGCGTCGCGGCAAGTTCCTTGGTGCGCCTTGGTTGGCCTTCCCGGCAAGCTCCTCTTGCCGGGGTCTTGTCTCCTTAGCTTAAATACTTTGCTCTTGGATGGCTCCAAGGGAACCTTGGAGGGTCTTGGCGTTCGCCCGGCAAGCCTTGCCGCGGGGTGCTGCAACTGCCCGTGCAGAAGTTCGGGGTACTAGGGTACCCCTATTCTAGTACACCAACAGCACCAAATAACAATTATTCAAGTCTAAAACTAATACCGAAGGTAGATGTAGAGGTAGCGTGTCGACCACGACCACGTCGACTTTGGAACCATTTCCCACGCGCATCGTCACCTCGTCCCTAGCAAATCTTCACTTAATCTGTAGCCCCTATTTCGAGGTGCAAATATGAGCAACAGAATCAGTATCAAATACCCAGGCGCTACTACTAGCATTAGTAAGGTACACATCAATAACATGTATATCAAATATACCTTTCACTTTGCCATCCTTCTTATCCGCCAAATACTTGGGGCAGTTCTACTTCCAGTGACCAGTCCCTTTGCAGTAGAAGCACTCAGTATCAGGCTTCGGTCCAAACTCGGGCTTCTTCACTTGAGCAGCAACTTGCTTGCCGTTCTTCTTGAAGTTCCCCTTCTTCCCTTTGCCCTTCTTCTTGAAACTAGTGGTCTTGTTAACCATCAACACTTGATGCTCCTTCTTGATTTCTACCTCCGTAGCCTTTAGCATCGCGAAGAGCTCGGAAATTGTCTTATCCATCCCTTGCATATAATAGTTCATCACGAAGCTTTTGTAGCTTGGTGGCAGTGATGGAAGAACTCTGTCAAGGACACTATCATCAGGAAGACTAACTCCCAGTTGACTCAAGTGGTTGTGGTACCCAGACATTCTTAGTATATGTTCATTGACAGAACTATTCTCCTCCATCTTGCAGCTAGAGAACTTATTGGAGACTTCATATCTCACGATCCGGGCATTTTCTTGAAATATTAACTTCAACTCCTGGAACATCTCATATGCTCCATGACGTTCAAAACATTGTTGAAGTCCCAATTCTAAGACGTAAAGCATGATGGCACACTGAACTATCGAGTACTCATCAGCTTTGCTCTTCCACACGTTCATAACATCTGGTGTTTCTCCTGCAGCGGGCTTTGCACTTAGCAATGCTTCCAGGATGTAATTCTTCTATACAGCAATGAGGATAATCCTCAAGTTACGGAACCAGTCCGTGTAGTTCCTACCATCATCTTTCAACTTAGCTTTCTCTAGGAACGCATTAAAATTCAAAGGAATAGTAGCACGGGCCATTTATCTACAACAACATAGACATGCGAAATACTATCAGGTAATTAGTTCATGATAAATTAAAGTTCAATTAATCATACTTAAGAACTCCCACTTAGATAGACATCCCTCTAGTCATATAAATGATCACATGATCCATATCAACTAAACCATGTCCGATCATCACGTGAGATGGAGTCACTTTCAATGGTGAACATAACTATGTTGATCATATCTACTATATGATTCACGCTCGACCTTTCAGTCTCAGTGTTCTGAGGCCATATCTGCATATGCTAGGCTCGTCAAGTTTAAACTGAGTATTCTGCGTGTGCAAAACTGGCTTGCACCTGTTGTATGTGAACGTAGAGCTTATCACACCCGATCATCACATGGTGTCTCAGCACAATGAACTGTAACAACGGTGCATACTCAGGGAGAACACTTATACCTTGAAATTTAGTGAGAGATCATCTTATAATGCTACTGTTGTACTTAGAAAAATAATATGCATAAAGGATAAACATCACATGCAATCAATATAAGTGATATGATATGGCCTTCATCATCTCCAAAGCACCGCCATGATCACCATCATCACCGACTTGACACCTTGATCTCCATCATAGCATCATTGTCGTCTCGCCAACTATTGCTTCTACGACTATCGCTACCGCTTAGTGATAATTAAAGCAATTACATGGCGATTGCATTTCATACAATAAAGTGACAACCACATGGCTCCTGCCTGTTGCCGATAACTATTACAAAACATGATCATCTCATACAACAATTTATATATCATCACGTCTTGACCATATCACATCAAAACAAGCCCTATAAAAACAAGTTAGATGTCCTCTACTTTGCTGTTGCAAGTTCTACATGGCTGCTACGGGCTTCTAGCAAGAACCGTTCTTACCTACGCATCAGAACCACAATGATTTTTCGTCAAGTGTGCTGTTTTAACCTTCAACAAGGACCGGGCGTAGTCAAACTCGATTCAAATAAAGGTGGAGAAACAGACACCCGCTTGCCACCTGTGTCCGAAGCACGTTGGTAGAACCAGTCTCATGAACGCGGTCATGTAATGTTGGTCTAGGCCGCTTCATCCAATAATACCACCGAATCAAAGTAAGACGTAAGCAGTATGACTATTACAGCCCACAACTCATTGTGTTCTGCTCATGCATATAACATCTACGCATAGACCTGGCTCAGATCCAGTGTTGGGGAACGTAGCATTTCTAAAATTTACCTACGATCATGCAAGATCAATCTAGGAGATGCATAGCAAAGAGCGGGGAGAGTGTGTCTATGTACCCTCGTAGAATGAAAGCGGAAGCGTTTAGTAACGCGGCTGATATAGACGAACGTCTTCGCGATCCAACCGATCCAAGTACCAAACATACGACACCTCCGTGATTAGCACACGTTCAGCTCAGTGACGTCCCTCAAACTCTTGATCCAGTTGAGGTCGAGGGAGAGTTTCGTCAGCATGACGGCTTGGTGACGGTGATGACGAAGTTTACCGGCGCAGGGCTTCGCCTAAGCACTACGACGATGTGACCGAGGTGTGTAATCGTGGAGGGGGGCACCGCACACGGCTAAGAGAAACTTTTGTGTGCCATTGGGGTGCCCCCTCCCACATATATAAAGGAGGGGGGAGGAGGAGGCCGGCAAAGGTGTGGCGTGCCATGGGGGGAGTCCTACTTGGACTCTCGGTCCAAGTAGGATTCGCCCCCCCTCTCCTATTCCAAGAAGGAGAAGGGGGAAAGAGATGGAGGAGAAGAAGGAAAGGGGGCCCGCCTCCCAAACCTAGTACAATTCGGATTAGGCTTGGGGGGGCGCCTCCACCTGGCCGCCGCCTCCTCTCTTCCACTAGGGCCCATGAAGGCCCATTAACCCTGGGGGGGAGGCCCGTCAATCAAAGAACTATGTAGACATGACTGAGACACATCTCCGGTCGATAACCAATAGCAGAACCTAGATGCTCATATTGGCTCCTACATATTCTAGGAAGATCTTTATCGGTCAAACTACATAACAACATACATTGTTCCCTTTGTCACCGGTATGTTACTTGCCCGAGATTTGATCATCGGTATCATCATACCTAGTTCATTCTCGTCACTAGCAAGTATCTTTACTCGTTCCGTAATGCATCATCTCGTGACTAACTCATTAGTCACATTGCTTGCAAGGCTCATGGTGATGTGCATTACCGAGAGGGCCCAGAAAAACCTCTCCGATACACAGAGTGACAAATCCTAATCTCGATCTATGCCAACTCAACAAACACCATCGGAGACACCTATAGAGCATCTTTATAATCACCCAGTTATATTGTGACATTTGATAGCACACAAGGTGTTCCTCTGGTATTTTGGAGTTGCATAATTTCATAGTCCGAGGAACATGTATAAGTCATGAAGAAAGCAATAGCAGAAAAACTAAACAATCATTATGCTAAGCTAACAGATGGGTCTTGTCCATCACATCATTCCCTAATGATGTGACCCTGTTCATCAAATGACAACACATGTCTATGGCTAGGAAACTTAACCATCTTTGATTGACGAGCTAGTCAAGTAGAGGCATACTAGGGACACTTTGTTTGTCTATGTATCCACACTTGTACTAAGTTTTGGTTAATACAATTCTAGCACGAATAATAAACATTTATCATGATATAAGGAAATATAAATAACAACTTTATTATTGCCTCTAGGTCATATTTCCTTCACTGCTGTGGTCGGGCTTTGAGTCTTTACTCAACTTCACACCTTACAATACATGCAAGAACTCCTTCTTTGACTAATCCATTTTGAACTCCTTCAAAATCTTGTCAAGGTATGTACTCATTGAAAGTCTTATCAAGCGTCTTGATCTATCTCTATAAATCTTGATGCCCAATATGTGAGCAGCTTCACCTTGAAAAATTCTTATTCAAATATCCTTTTATGCTATATAGAAATTCTACATCATTTCCAATCAACAATATGTCATCCACATATAATATAAGAAACGCTACAGAGCTCCCACTCACTTTCTTGTAAATACAGGCTTCGCCATAAGTCTGTATAAAACCATATGCTTTGATCACCTTATCAAAGCATACATTGCAACTCCGAGATGCTTGCAACAGTCCATAGATGGATCGCTGGAGTTTGCACACTTTTTTAGTAGCTTTAGGATCGACAAAAACCTTTTGGTTGCATCATATACAACTCTTCTTTAAAAAAATCATTAAGGAATGCAGTTTTGACATCTTTTTGCCAGATTTCATAAAAATGCAGCAATTGCTAACATGATTCGGGCACTTAAGCATCGCTATGAGTGAGAAAATTTCATCACAGTCAACACCTTGAACTTGTCGAAAACCTTTCACGAAAAGTCAGGCTTTATAGATAGTAACACTACCATTAGTGCTCGTCTTCCTCTTGAAGATCCATCCATTCTCAATGGCTTGCTGATCATCTGGCAAGTCTACCAAAGTCCACACTTTGTTCTCATACTTGGATCCTATCTCAGATTTCATGGCCTCAAGCCATCTGTCGGAATCCGGGCTCATCATAGCTTCTTCATAGTTTGTAGGTTCGCCATGGTCTAATAACATGACTTCCAGGACATGATTACCATACCACTCTGGTGCAAAACGTGCTCTGTTTGACCTATGAGGTCCAGTAGTAACTTGATCCGAAATTTCATGATCATCATCATTAGCTTCCTCTCTAGTTGGTGTAGGCATCACGGGAACGGATTTCACTGGTGTGCTACTTTCCAATTCGAGAAAAGGTACAATTACCTCATCAAGTTCTACTTTCCTCCCACTCACTTCTTTTGAGAGAAACTCCTTTTCTATAAAGGTTCCATTCTAGGTAACAAAGATCTTGCCTTCGGATCTGTGGTAGAAGGTGTACCTAATTGTTTCCTTAGGGTATCCTATGAACATGCACTTCTCTGATTTGGGTTCAAGCTTATCAGGCTGAATCCTTTTGACATAAGTTTCTCAACCCCAAACATTAAGAAACGATAGCTTAGGTTTCTTACCAAACCATAGTTCATACGGTGTCATCTCAACAGATTTAGACGGTGCCCTATTTGATGTGAATGCAGTTGTCTCTAATGCATAACCCCAAAACGGTAGTGGTAAATCTGTAAGAGACATCATAGATCGCACCATATCTAATAAAGTACGGTTACGATGTTCGGACACACCATTACGCTGTGGTGTTCCAGGTGGCGTGAGTTGTGAAACAACTCTACATTGTTTTAAATGAAGGCCTAACTCCTAACTCAAATATTCGCCTCCGCGATCATATCGTAGAAACTTTAATTTCTTGTTATGATGATTCTCCACTTCACTTTGAAATTCTTTGAACTTTTCAAATGTTTCAGACTTGCATTTCATCAAGTAGATATACCCATATCTTCTCAAATAATCTATGAAGGTCAGAAAATAACGATACCCGTCGCGAGCTTTCAACACTCATCGGACCGCATACATCGGTATGTATTATTTCCAATAAGTCATTAGCTTGCTCCATTGTTCCGGATAACAAAGTTTTATCTTGCCCATGAGGCATGGTTCACAAGTATCAAATGATTCATAATCAGGTGATTCCAAAATCCCATCTGCATGGAGTTTATTCATGCGCTTTACACCAATATGACCTAAACGACAGTGCCACAAATATGATGCACTATCATTATCGAACTTTGCATCTTTTGAGATCAATATTATGAATATGTGTATCACTATGACCGAGATTCAATAAACCATTTACATTGGGTGTATGACCATAGAAGGTCCTATTCATGTAAAAAGAACAATAATTATTCTCTGACTTAAATGAATAACTGTATTGTAATAAACATGATCCAATCATATTCATGCTCAACACAAACACCAAATGACATTTATTTAGGTTCAACACTAATCATGAAGGTAGAGGGAGTATGCGGTGATCTTATCAACCTTGGAATCAGTTCAAACACACATCATCACCTCATTCTTAACTAGTCTATTTTCATTCTGCAACTCCTGTTTCGCGTTACTAATCTTAGCAATTGAACCGGTATCAAATACCCAGGGATTGCTAAAAACACTAGTTAAGTACACATCAATAACATGTATATCAAATATACCATTGTTCTATTTGCTATCCTTCTTATCCACCAAGTTTTTGGGGCAGTTCCACTTCCAGCGACCATTTCCTTTGTAGTAGAAGCACTCAGTTTCAGTTTTGGGTCTAGCTTTGGGCTTCTTCATGGGAGTGGCAACTTGCTTGCCATTTTACTTGAAGTTCTGTTTCTTTCCCTTGCCCTTTTTGTTGAAACTAGTGGTCTTGTCAACCATCAACATTTGATGCTATTTCTTGATTTCTACCTTCGTCGATTTCAGTATCACGAAGAGCTTGGGAATCATTTTCGCCATCCCTTGCATATTATAGTTCATTGCGAAGTTGTAGTAACTTGGTGGTAGTGACTAGAGAAATCTGTCAATCACTATCTTATTTGGAAGATTAACTCCCACTTGATTCAAGCGGTTGTAGTACCCAGACATTCTGAGCACATTCTCAGTAGCTGAGCTATTCTGCTCCATCTTGTAGGCAAAGTACTTGTCAGAGGTCTCATACCTCTTAACATGGGCATGAGTCTGAAATATCATTTTCAGCTCTTGGAACATCTCATATGCTCCATGGCGTTCAAAACATTGTTGAAGTCCCCGTTCTAAGCCATAAAGCATGGTGCACTAAACTATCAAGTAGTCATCATACATAACGTCTGCATCTACTCCTGCAATAGGTCTGTCACCTAGAGGTGCATCAAGGACATAATTCTTTTGTGCAGCAATGAGGATAATCCTCAGATCACGGACCCAGTCCGCATCATTGCTACTATCATCTTTCAACTTAGTTTTTCTCTAGGAATATATCAAAAATAAGAGAGCTATATCATGAGCTATTGATCTACAACATAGATTTTCAAATACTATCTGGACTAAGTTCATGATAAATTAAGTTCAATTAATCAAATTACTTAAGAACTCCCACTTAGATAGACATCCCTCAAGTCATCTAAATGATACGTGATCCAAATCAACAAAACCATGTCTGATCATCACGTGAGATGGAGTAGACATCAATGGTGAACATTTCTATGTTGATCATATCTATTATATGATCCATGTTCGACCTTTCGGTCTCTAGTGTTCCGAGGCCATGTTTGTACATGCCAGGCTCTTCAAGTTTAACCCGAGTATTCCTCATGTGCAAAATTGTCTTGCACCCATTGTATGTGAATGTAGAGTCTATCACACGAGGAACTGTCGCAACAGTGCATTACTCAGGGAGAACACTTATACCTTGAAATTTAGTGAAGGGATCATATTATAATTCTACCATCGTAAAAACAAAAATAAGATGCATAAAAGATAAACATCACATGCAATAAAAATATGTGACATGATATGGTCATCATCATCTTGTGCTTTTGATCTCCATGTCCAAAGCATCGTCATGATCTCCATCGTCACCGCCTTGACACCTTGTTCTCCATCATAGCATCGTGGTCGTCTCGCCAACTATTGCTTCTATAGCTATCGCTAACGCATAGTGATAAAGTAAAGCAATTACATGGTGTTTGCATTTCATACAGTAAAGAGACAACCATAAGGCTCCTGCCAGTTGCCAGTAATTTTTACAAAACATGATCATCTCATACGATAACGTATATCACATCATGTCTGTCGGTGTTCTGGGAATGGGGGTACCCAGACTTGCATGCCTACGGCCCATGATGTGGCTCTATCAACAGCCCGATACGGCCCAGCTTCAGCATCGACAACTCAAGACCCTTGCGAGGGGCCAAGCCTCGTGAGGCGGACGACACCAAGACCTCCCTGGGGGGGCTTCCCCAGGGTGGCTCCCGAGGAGCGGAGATATCAATGCAAGGTGCACCTCCCGATGTTCATATGACGTCAGCCATGACGACCGAGGCCAGGCGGGCGCCAGCGGGCGTAGTATATCAGTTTCCTCTTTGGTGCTCAGGAGGCAAGCACAAGCGCGAAGTCCCGATGGATCAGCTAAAGGTTTCCGTTCTGGTGCAACAAGACCAAGACCTCCAGGACGGAGGTCATCGCGGAGCCCACTGTGGCATCACAACCAGGAGCTTTTGCAGGCGAAGACTACTTTTGTCAGGATAGCATGTACTAGTTGTCTCCCTTTGAATTTGGCCATTGTGGGATCCCTTCCCGCAGCACATTTGGGAAGAGGACCAAGGCCACTATAAATAGGACTTAGCCACCACCATAGACGTGGACGGGTCATTCAGATCATCATCACACCCACCAGCTCATCGAGCTCAAGAACACCTCTCCTCCGAAGGTTGTTCTCCACTGTACTAGTTCATCCTCAGCCCCTCGAGGCAAATCCTCCACAAAGCAGGAGTGGGGTTTTACACCACAAGGTGGCCCGAACCTAGGTAAACTGCTGCATCTCTTGTCCGTTGGGTTCGTCGAGCTAGGCCGTGAGATTAGCGAGCGGGAAGGTTGGGGAAGACGAGTTCTTCGCATGCACACTAGTGTTTGAACCGTTCAAGGGTCTGTGGAACACTAAATCCGACATTTGGCGTGCCAGGTCGGGTGCGTCAGAGATCCGCCGCTCCATCCGCCACGCTCTGCTGTTCAGCTCTCATGGCAGACGCTTCTCCATCGACTGGACCGACGCGTGCCCTCGCAGGAGCCGAGGGCCTCCAAACCTTCAGTCCCACCCTCCGGTTCAGGCCGGAGATGCCGCACAAGTATGACGGCGCGGCGGACCCGACAACCTTTCTTCAGGCATACGAGGGAGCCGTTTGGGAGGCTGGTGGCGATGACATGGTCATGGCCAACTAGTTTCCCATGGCCCTCACAGGCGCACCGCGTGCCTAGCTGCTCAGCCTACCGGTATCTTTTGTGGCTTCCTGGGAGGAGTTGCGCGGCCTCCTCGTCACGTGCTTCGCGGCACCAGCACCCCACGCCGTTGGACCGCCATGTCAAGCAGTTCCTCCGTCAGGTGGGTGTCGCCCACGTGCATCAAGGAACTCCTTCGGGATGGACGACTCCCAAGGCTGACCTCACCTTCGACTCAAGAGACCATCCAGTGACCACCACGGGCGCCAGCATGCTCCCGATGCTCTGCACCCCCACCATCTGCAACGTGGCGGTTACCAAGACCCTCATCGATGGCGGGGCTGGCCTCAACGTACTCTCCGTGTAAGCTTTTAGCTTGCTTCATGTGCCGCACGGCCGGCTCCGCTCCACCAAGCCCTTCTTCGGAGTCGTCGACAGCTCCACCTGCCCCCTAGGGTAGATCCGCCTCCCCACCACCTTCGGCACCTGTGACAACTACCGCACCAAACTCATCAACTTCGACTTCGGCCGCATTGGCCTCCCGTACAATGCCATCCTCGGGTACCCAGCCCTGGCCAAGTTCATGGCGGCAATTCACCCCGCCTACAACCTCATGAAGATGCCGGGGAGCAACGGTGTCCTCACCGTGGCCGGTGACACCAATGAAGCCCTGACGGCCCTCAAGCTCGCCTTCAGGGCCGCAGCAGCAGCGCGCCCGGCCGAGGAAGGGGTCCTAGAGGCCCCAGGAGCTGCACTGACAAAGAAGAAGCAGCTGTTCTCTCAAGATTGTGCAGAGACAAAGCAGGTGCTGGTTGATGAAGACAGGGCATCCGGCGCCACCTTCACCATAGGCACTGTGGGGGTCTCCGGACAGCCGGACTATCTCCATTGGCCGGACTGTTAGACTATGAAGATACAGGATTGAAGACTTCGTCTTGTGTCCGGATGGGACTCTACTTGGCGTGGAAGGCAAGCTAGGCAATACGGATATGCGTATCTCCTCCTTTGTAACCGACCTTGTGTAACCCTAACTGAGGGAGTCCTGGATTAGGGAGTCTCCGTACAGCCGGACTATCTCCATTGGCCGGACTGTTGGACTATGAAGATACTGACTTCGTCTCGTGTCCGTATGGGACTCTACTTGGCGTGGAAGGCAAGCTAGGCAATAATAATATGGATATCTCCTCCTTTGTAACCGACCTTGTGTAACCCTAACCCTCTTCGGTGTCTATATAAACCGAAGGGTTTTAGTCCGTAGGACAACAATCATAACATACAATCATACCATAGGCTAGCTTCTAGGGTTTATCCTCTCTGATCTCATGGTAGATCTACTCTTGTACTACCCATATCATCAATATTAATCAAGCAGGACATAGGGTTTTACCTCCATCAAGAGGGCCCGAACCTGGGTAAAACATCGTGTCCCCTGCCTCCTATTACCATCCGGCCTAGACGCACAGTTCGGGACCCCCTACCCGAGATCCGCCGGTTTTGACACCGACATTGGTGCTTTCATTGAGAGTTCCTCTGTGTCGTCGCCGTTAGGCTTGATGGCTCCTAATATCATCGATAGCGATGCAGTCCAGGGTGAGACTTTTCTCCCTGGATAGGTCTTCGTATTCAGTGGCTTTGCACTGCGGGCTAATTCGCTTGGCCATCTGGAGTAGATTGAAATCTACGCCCCTGGCCATCAGGTCAGATTTGGAAGTTTGAACTACACGGCCGACATCCATGGAGACTTGATCTTCGACGGATTCAAGCCACAGCCGGGCACGCCGCACTGTCGCGATGGGTATGACCTAGCTCTGCCGCCGAACAGTACCCTAGAGGCCGCGCCCGCATCAGCTCCGACCCTTAGCTCGGAGCCAACTGCGCCAATCGAGGACGGTTGGTTAGACACCGCCTCAGGGGCTGCAGTGTGAACGGCGATCGAGCCAAACACCAGCATAATCCTTTGCGCAGCCCGTGACTCCAAGGTGTCGGACTCTTTTTGTGACTTCGAACCATCCGCGCCCCTGCCAATCGAATGCGATTGGGCGCCGGTCATGGAATTCACCGCTGCAGATATCTTTCAGCACTCGCCCTTTGGCGACATTCTGAATTCACTAAGGTCTCTCTCTTTGTCAGGAGAGCCCTGGCCGGATTATGGCCAATAGGATTGGGATGCGGACGACGAAGAAATTCGACGCCCACCCACCACCAACTTAATAGTCACTATCGATGACTCAACCGACATGCTCGATTTTGACTTCGAAAACATCGACGGTATGGACGACGATGCAGGAGGCGAAGAGGAACCACCGCCCGCATGGCGCTGGACGTCCACTTCATCATATGATGTATACATGGTGGACACACCAAAAGAAGACGACGAGGAGGAACGGAAGGATGCACCGAAGGCTTGTTCCCTCGAGAAGAAGTTAAAGCGGCGGCGCAAGCGCCGCCCCAAATCCCGCCTCGGCAGAAATAACGATCATACATACCCGGCATTGGAGCAAGGCGAACCACTACCGAACCACGGCAATACGGAGAATCAAACCGAACAAACCAATTCTGTCAAAGATAATAGTCCGGACGACATAACGCCAGACAGGCACCCGGAGCAGCAGAATGCCCGTCAAAGGCTTGTTGCCATCGCGAGGAGTCTAAAAAAGCAGAAGCAAAGGCTCAAGGCTGCGCATGACACACTCCAAATCAGATGGAGTAAAGTAGTCAACACAGCAGCGAAGTACGGCGACAATCTCCCCATCAAGAGCTACCCAAAGCGGAAGTTGCTACCTGAATTCGATGAGGAGGACTCAGACCCCCCACAACCAAAAATCAAAACGGCCACCTGGCCGGATAGACGACCTCACGGCCAACATAGAGCGGCAAACAATGCCACTCACAAGACAATACGCGATCCACGCGAGGGCTCGCACCAAAAGGACGGCGCAACCAGATTCATCTATGGACCACGCAAGCGCGCCCCAGCATACGATATAACACAACAAACATCCGAACAACATGGTACACCCAGATACAGGGGTGCCGCACATCCCCTATGTTTCACCGATGAGGTGCTGGACCATGAATTTCCAGAGGGATTCAAACCCGTAAACATAGAGGCATACGACGGAACAACAGATCCTGGGGTCTGGATCGAGGACTATATCCTCCACATCCATATGGCGCGAGGAGATGATCTCCACGCCATCAAGTACTTACCCCACAAGCTCAAAGGGCCAGCTCATCACTGGCTTAAAGTTCTCCCCGAAAACTCCATTGGAAGCTGGGAAGAGCTCGAAGACGCTTTTCGGGCAAATTTTCAAGGGACTTAACTCAACAGCCCGGAGAGTCAGCCCGAAGATTTGAGTCATATAACTCAACAGCCCAGAGAGTCAGCCCGAAAGCTTTGGAACATGTTTCTTACTAAAAAGAACCAAATTGTCGACTGTCCGGACGCCGAAGCCTTGGCAGCTTTTAAGCATAGCGTCCGTGACGAATGGCTTGCCAGACACCTCGGCCAAGAAAAGCCGAGAACAATGGCAGCATTAACAAGCCTCATGACCCACTTTTGCGCGGGTGAGGACAGCTGGCTAGCCAAATGCAGCACCAGTGACCCCAGTACATCTGAAGTTAGAGATGGAAACAGGAAATCACGGTGCAACAGCAATAACAAATGCCGGAATAAAGAAGACAGCACAAAGAGCACGACAGTAAACGCCGGATTCAAAAGCTCTCGGCCAGGTCAGCAAAAGCCGCCCTCTAAAGGCGCCAGAGACGAATTGTCCAGCCTAAACAAAATTCTGGACCAAATATGTCAGATCCATAGCACCCCTGGTAAACCCGCTAATCATACTCATAGAGAATGTTGGGTTTTCAAGTAGTCCAGCAAGCTCAACTCCGTACACAAGGTGGAGGATGCACAAAGCGAAGATGAGGATGAGCCTCTCAAGCAAGACACTGGGGAACAAAAGAAATTTCCACCAGAAGTCAAAACAGTAAACATGTTACATGTGATCAAGGGAAGAAACAAAACGGCACTCCCAGAAAAATATGCCCAAGGGCCTATCACCGCGGAGTCCTGCCACTGGTCGTCTCAACCGATCACTTTCGACCATCGTGATTACTCAGCAAGTATCCGGCGTGCAGGATGGGCTGCCCTAGTATTAGACCCAATAATTGACGGATACCACTTCACATGAGTCCTGATGGACGGTGGCAGCAGTCTAAACCTGATATACCAGGATACAATCCACGAAATGGGGATATACCCAACAAAAATTTGGCATAGCAACACTACCTTTAAAGGAGTAACGCCAGGCCCAGGGGCTCATTGTACGGGCTCCCTGCTACTAAGGGTTCTATTCGGCTTCCCCGATAACTTCCGTAGCGAACATTTAACCTTCCACATCGCTCCATTCCAAAGTGGCTATCAAGCACTACTCGGACGCGAAGCTTTCGCTCGCTTTAATGCAATACCGCACTACGCTTCCCTCACACTCAAGATGCCCGGCCCACGTGGCATCATTACAGTGAACGGAAGTATTAAGCGATCTTTGCGCGCCGAAGAGCGTGCGGCTGCCTTGGCAGCCGCACACTGAAAACGGCCTCACCAAATAAAGCATTTAACAGGTCTTCAAGACCTCGGACACGGTTAGACGAGTCCGGCGCAGCTATATGTAATTCATACCGGATCAATGGTCACACCCCTATTACAAATACAAGGGGCTCAACGCGCGCACACACATGGCAATTTTTACTCATATTGAATTATACATGGTTTCTTTAAAAACTATCTTTTTGCACGACAACTTTTTCACCTAAGTTCCTCTCTTTTACAGATGATCATCGTGCTACACCCATCCAGGATACGGCACAATGGAGACACAGGCACAGACGTGCAGCAGGGACCCGCTCCAAGGGGTTCTTTTTAGATTAAGACCCTGCGTAAACCTTTTTTACTATCTCTTGTTGATACATATCCACCGAATTCTCAGCACAGTTGAGAAGGATGCTGATGTCTTGGCATGTGGCCACGTCAGAATAATGCATGTACCTGGACACAAGGGGCTTCTTACAAAGGGCACAATTTAGGCCCGATTTATACCATAAAGACCGAATACCTTAGGGAGTGTTCGGCGTCGCGAGTTTGGCCCTATATGCATCAGCTCGAATCATTGTCTTTGGTCAAATGTTGGGTTTTCCCGGCTCCTGTGTTTTGGTGCCTTACGTTCCGCTTTATCAGCTAAGGTAGCACCAGTAGAACTACTGCGATTGTGCCCTGGTTCATCCGGACAAGCACCTCAGTAGAGAAAGCCGAAAACAGACTGTCATGATATAGCGTGAGACTGGTCAACCACTCGATGACCTATCGGAATGTTAGAATTCCTCCGCCTTAACGAAGGGCCGTTTTCCGGCCAGGCATGTACGCACCCCGCGATCGGGAGAGTGCGGAGCCACCAGGGGCTATCTAGTAGCCCCAGTGTCAAACTCCTATGGCTAAGTGAAAGTGTTAAAGCATTATAGTCCGGTTGCCTCGCTCGCTACGCTATCACGTCCTTAATAGGACCAAGATGTTGGGTTAAGTGTGAACATGCGTTTTTTGCAAGCACCCCCGCATTATATGCGTGGGGGTTGAAGACGACGGCTGCAATCTTTCAGGTTATACACATGTATACATAAACAGCATAAGTATAAACATAGCCTTATAAAAACTTTATAAAAGCATTGTGTTTACAATGAGAATACATATCACTCACACACAATATTCTTCGAGCACTGGGTCTCTATCAAACGAGCACCCTCAAGAACCTCCTCGAAATAATGCTCGGCAGAAACTCGGCCAATGGCCGAACCCTGCGCCGCAACAGTGGTAGTGTCCATCTTCACCCAGTATGCTTTAACACGGGCCAGGGCCATCCACGAGCCTTCTATGCACGCCGACCTCTTCATCGCATCAATGCACGACACCGCACCAAGGAACTGCTGCACTAAGCTAAAATAGCTGTTCGGCTTTGGCTTTTCCGGCCATAGCTGATCCACAACAGACCTCATGGCGAGTCCGGACAACCTATTCAGTTCGACCCATTCAGCTAGCTGGCCAGTCAATGAAAGAGGATGCTCTAGAACGTGGAATTGCGACCAGAACAGCTTGTCCACTTCACGATCTGTCTGACCTTGCAAGTACTTCGCCGCATCGGCAGCGCTCGCCGCCAAATTCATATACGCATCTGCCGAACTCCATAGCCGATCCAGAGGGGCATACCGTGGATCTCCGAACTTCCTCCGTAACATGAAGGGTTTCCCAGCCGCAATATCCCCGGCTTCCCGCAGCTCCTCCTTCTTCGCTCTCATAGCAGAACGGGTGTCTTTGTCCGCCGCCGTAGCCTTCTCAAGGTCCATTGCCTTCGCTCAGTTTTCTTTTTCAAGGACCCGGCAACGGTCGGCAGTGTCTTTTAATTCTACAGCCATCTTGGCCATCTTCTCTTGGCTCTCGCAATGTGCGGCCTTCTCGGCTTTCAACTCTTTGGCCGCCTTCAAAGCAGCGCCATTACTAATCCTCGCTTATTCCTTAGCTCGGGTAAGTTCTGCCCACAAGGTTTCCACGGTGGCAACTCCATCTGTAGTGACAACATATTAAAGATACTGGCATCATGCTGATCTTACTATGTGGTGTTCACCAGATAATAACACTTACCCTGTGCCTCGTCAAGCCTCTTGTTAACAAGCTCGATGTCGGCGTCTGCCACATCCAGTTGCCGTTTTAATTTGGCAAACTCACTAGTCCGGCTAGCCACCGGAGCTTCCACCACCTGCACATAGGGGAAGTCTGGTTATTGACTGGGAATATGATCCTCTGTTCGCCGCCATTCTCGACAACAACCAGAGTCTCAGGGGCTACTATCTACACAGGGCACACCTAACATGTGTAGTACTATCACATATTATCTCACGTACCTCAAAGCCTGTCAGTAGACTCATTAAGGCTTCTGTAATCCGCTTTCGGCGGACAAGATTCTCTCCATCACCGTACCCATCAGCATACGGTGTTCTTCTGAGATGGCCACTCGCCCCACCAACTCCCTTAGAACGTCCGACCACACACCAGGCGGTGATGGACTCTTTTGTCTGCTCTCTTCGGGAGCCAGACGCTGGGGACTTCGGGGGTCTATGGGATTATCTTCTAGCCTCACCGGATCCGGAGAGGGCCTGCGTGACGACACTCCGCGGTCGCCCACTTATTGAGCGGAGGAGTCCGAGGGAGGTGTTTTGCTCTCCATCATCTCTGGAAGAAGATCCCCTGAAGACGAGCTCATCTGAGAGGGGCTAAGGCCCGAACTGCAAGATATATGCGGTGGTTATTTTCTCAGAAAAAAGATAGCATACCTTTACTATTAAAGTATTTTGGATCACTTACAACTTGTTGGAGGGCTGATCCCCCCATGGACTTTGTGCGGCAAAAGCACCCCCCGAGGCAGGACCCTCCGTGGGAGACTTCTTCTCCCGTTTGGAGGCTTCGGCTTCCGAATCCTCGGAAGCAGTCCTTTTCCTCCCCCGGTTGTCCTCCTTCGTGGAGACGCCCATTGCCTCGGTTGGAACACGTAGCGATGGGGGCCCGCGTCCGCCCGTATTATCCCCCCGATATCTTCCTTCGAGGGCTTCGGGCAAGGTGCAACCTCGAGCATCTTTTCCAAATATCGGATTTTCCAAATCCTCAGGGAGGGGGGCCAAACACCGAATCATCTTTGCCTTTGTTAGCCAGTCCTGGTTAAAAAGCAAACTCTCAGAAATAACTTCGTGACGAATAAAAGACAGTGTGTTCGGCCAAAGGATTTCTTACATGTTCGGCGGCGCGGTTACTGCTCAGGCCCACGTCCTCGGTAATACCCGGACACTCTACTTGAGGTCCAAAGAATGACTTGTACATCTCCTCGTGTGTCAGGCCGAGGAAACTTCGAATGGCACGCGGTCCCTCTGGGTTGAACTCCCACAAGCGAAGGGGCCGGCGTCCGCAAGGCTGGACTTGACGAACCAGCATAACTTGTATTACCACATCCAAATTAAAATCTCCCTCGAAGAGATCTCGGATGCGGCTTTGTAGTATGGGCACATCCTTGGCTGGACCCCAGCTCAGACCTCTGTTAATCCATGACATCAGTTGTGGTGGGGGGCCCAAGCGGAAAGCAGGGGCAGCCGCCCACTTGGTACTTCTGGGAGCCGTGACATAAAACCACTCCCGTTGCCATAATTCGGATACCTCTGCAAAAGAACCTTTCGGCCATGGAGCTCCTGCCATCTTGCCTATTGATGCACCTCCGCATGCTTCATGTTGCCCTTCGATCATCTTCGGCTTTACTTCAAAGGTCTTGAGCCACAGACCGAAGTGAGGGGTAACGCGGAGGAAGGCGTCACGCACGACAATAAATGTCGAGATGTGGAGAAAGGAGTCTGGTGCTAGATCGTGGAAATCTATCCTGTAATAGAACATCAAACCCCTGACAAAAGGATGCAGAGTGAGGCCTAGACCTCGGAGGAAGTGGGAGATGAACACGACATTCTCGTTGGGTTCGGGAGTAGGGACGATTTGCCCTTGAGCAGGCAGCCGATACGAAACCTCGGCGGTCAGGTATCTGGCCTCCCTCAACTTCTTAATGTCCTCTTCCATGACGGAGGAGGGCATCCATCGGCCTTGAAGGCTGGATCTGGACATGACTGAAGATCCGGAGCACCTAACCAGGGATTTGGGTGTTAGAGCTCGAGGCGGGGGAAGGGTTCGATTGAGCACGAGAGGGAAAAAGCAAAAACCTTGTCCCTTTATAAAGAGGGTGAATATCAAGCATACTCTCCGTGGCTGTTTAGGACTTGCCTATAATCTAGGAGTCCTAGACATGGTTGGGTTACCCACGACCGCATTAATGAGAATCCTGTAATAAGGGGACACGATATCTGCTTTGACAAGACGTGTCGAAAAACTGCCTCGCGTTATGTGCGGGGCTGGTTAAAAGAAATGGTTCGAATAATCACCGGGCCATGACATAACGTCATGCTGCCAAAACAAGCCAGCAAATTAGATCTGCGAAAATATTATTCTCTCTATGGTGGAATGTGGAACTTATTTTGCAGGGTCGGACACTATCCTCGTATTCAAATTCTTCTGTGATGTATTCGGAGAAGGAACCCGCCTTGCAATGCCGAAGACAATACTGCGCACCGGACTCATCGTCATTGAAGCCTAGTTCAGGGGCTACTGAGGGAGTCCTGGATTAGGGGGTCTTCGGACAGCCGGACTATCTCGATTGGCCGGACTATTGGACTATGAAGATACAAGATTGAAGACTTTGTGTCGTGTCCGGATGGGACTCTCCTTGGCGTGGAAGACAAGCTAGGCAATACGAATATGGATATCTCCTCCTTTGTAACCGACCTTGTGTAACCCTAACCCTCTTCGGTGTCTATATAAACTGAAGGGTTTTAGTCCGTAGGACAACAATCACAACATACAATCATACCATAGGATAGCTTCTAGGGTTTAGCCTCTCTGATCTCGTGGTAGATCAACTCTTGTACTATCCATATCATCAATATTAATCAAGCAGGACGTAGGGTTTTACCTCCATCAAGAGGGCCCGAACCTGGGTAAAACATCGTGTCCCCTGCCTCCTATTACCATCCGTCCTAGACGCACAGTTCGGGACCCCCTACCCGAGATCCGCCGGTTTTGACACTGACACTAACCTCTCCAGTGTGTATATAAACCGGAGGGTTTTAGTCCGTAGGACGACATACAATCATATCAAAGGCTAGCTTCTAGGGTTTAGCCTCTCTGGTCTCGTGGTAGATCTACTCTTGTACTACCCATATCATCAATATTAATCAAGAAGGACGTAGGGTTTTACCTCCATCAAGAGGGCCTAAACCTGGGTAAACCATTGTGTCCCCTACCTCCTGTTACCATCCGCCTTAGACATATAGTTCGGGACCCCCTACCTGAGATCCACCGGTTTTGACACCGACATTGGTGCTTTCATTGAGAGTTCCTCTGTGTCGTCGCCGTTAGGCTTGATGGCTCCTACTATCATCGATAGCGATGCAGTCCAGGGTGAGACTTTTCTCCCCAGACAGATCTTCATGTTCGGTGGCTTTTCACTGCGGGCCAATTCGCTTGGCCATCTGGAGCAGATTGAAAGTTACGCCCCTGGCCACTAGGTCAGGTTTGGATGCTTAAACTACACGGCCGATATCCGTGGAGACTTGATCTTTAACGGATTTGAGCCTCTTCCTTGTGTGTCATGCGGGCAAGATAAGTACGATTTAGCTCTACCATCGAACAGTGTTCAGGAGATCACACAGACAGCCGCTCCGACCCTCAATTCGGAGCCAGTTGTGCCGTCCATGGACGGGTGGATGGACCCTGCCATGGAGGCCTTACCCTCAGCGACAATCGAGCCAAACATCGACCTTACCTTGCACGAGAGCCGTGTTGTTAAGCTGCCGGATCCTTCTCCGGCCACAGACTCCGAGTCGCCTGCGCCCGTTCCTATCGAATCCAATTGGGCGCCGATCATGGAGTTTAGCTCCGCCGATATTTTTCAGCACTCGCCCTTTGGCGACAAACTGAACTCATTAAGGTCTCTCTCCTGTCAGGAGGATCCTAGCCGAACTATGTCCGGCAGGACTGGGATGCGGACGACGAAGAAATTCGCGGCTCACCCACCACCCACTTAGTAGCCACTATCGATGACTTTACCGACATGCTCAACCTCGACTCCGAAGACATCGACAGTATGGACGACGATGCGGGAGACGAAGAGGAACCACTGCCCACAGGGCACTGCACAGTCACCTTATCATACGATATATACATGGTGGATACACCCAAAGAAGGCAATGGCGACGAGATAGCGGAGGATGACCCCTCCAAGAAGCAACCCAAGCGCGGACGTCAGCGGCACCGCTCTAAGTCCCGCCAAAGCATAAGTGGTGATACCGGCACAGGAGATAATAACACTCTGGATAGTGCCTAAGACAACAATAATCCCCTCCAGCAAGATTTAGAGCAGGAGGATGGAGGAGCCAGCCCTCCTGAGAGAGCGGCAGATGGAGAGGCGGAGGATGATAATTACATGCCCCCCTCCGAAGATGAGGCAAGCCTCAGCGACGACGAATTAGCCGTGCCAGAGGATCCCGACGAACAAGAGCGCTTCAAACGCCGGCTTATAGCCACGGAAAATAGCCTTAAGAAAAAGCAACAACAGCTTCAAGCTGATCAAGATCTGCTAGCTGACAGATGGACTGAAGACCTCACGGCCGAGGAATATAAACTCGAGCGCCCCTCCAAGAGTTACCCAAAATGCAGGTTGCTACCCCGACTGGAGGAAGAAGCGTATGACGGGGCTGATCGGCCACGTCATGGCCGCGATAGAGAGGCATTCCAGCCAAAAACTCAGCCTGCACCCCGACGCCATTCAAATAAAAAGGCATGGGGAGATACGCCAGACCTGCGAGACATATTGGAGGACAAAGAAAAGCATGCAAGATCGATCTATGGATTACGAGGGCGCGCCACTATGCGAGACGATAAACATCATGCCGGATACAGTAAAAGTAAATCTGGCCGGGCCGAACACAGCGGGCAAGACCCATTCGAGCTGCGTCGCGATATAGCCCAATACAGAGGCGCCGCACACCCCTTATGCTTCATAGATGAAGTAATGGATCATCAAATCCTAGAAGGTTTCAAACCTATAAATATTGAATCATACGATGGCACAACAGATCCCGCGGTATGGATCGAGGATTTCCTCCACATCCACATAGCCCGTAGTGATGACTTACACGCCATCAAATACCTCCCACTAAAGCTCAAGGGACCAGCGCGGCATTGGCTTAACAGCTTGCCAGCAGAGTCCATTAGCTGTTGGGAAGATCTGGAAGCCGCATTCCTCGACAACTTTCAGGGCACTTATGTGCGGCCACCAGATGCCGATGACTTGAGCCACATAATTCAGCAGCCAGAAGAATCGGCCAGGCAATTCTAGAGTCGGTTCCTAACAAAGAAAAATCAAATCGTCGATTGTCCGGATGTAGAGGCCCTAGCGGCTTTCAAACACAACAACCACGACGAATGGCTAGCCCGGCACCTTGGTCAGGAAAAGCCGAAATCTATGGCAGCCCTCACGACACTCATGACTCGCTTTTGTGCGGGAGAAGACAGCTGGCTAGCTCGCAGTAATAATATATCAAAGAACCATGGTACTTCGGATACCAAGGATGGCAATAGCAGGTCACGTCGCAACAAACATAAGCGCCGCATTAACAGTGATAATACCGAGGATATGACAGTCAATGCCAGATTCAAAGGCTCTAAACCCGGTCAGCGGAAAAAGCCATTCAAACAAAGTATGTCGGGCCCGTCCAGCTTGGACCTTATACTTGATCGCTTGTGTCAAATACACGGCAACCCAAACAAGCCAGCCAATGACACAACAGGGATTGTTGGGTGTTCAAGCAGGCCGACAAGTTAATTGCCAAAAACAAGGACAACGGGCCACATAGCGATGACAAGGAGGAGCCCCGGCAGCCACACACCGGAGGACAGAAGAGGTTTTCCCCACAAGTGCGGGCGGTGAACATGATATACGCAACCCACATCCCCAAGAGGGAGCGGAAGCGTGCGCTCAGGGACGTATATGCGTTGGAGCTAGTCGCCCCAAAGTTCAATCCATGGTCCTCCTATCCGATCACTTTCGATCGCAGGGACCATCCCACTAGTATCTGTCATGGCGGATTCGCCGCACTGGTTCTGGACCCAATCATTGACGGATTTCACCTCACTCGAGTCCTTATGGATGGCGGCAGCAGCCTGAACCTGCTTTATCAGGACACAGTGCGCAAAATGGGTATAGACCGCTCAAGGATCAAACCCACAAAAACGACCTTTAAGGGCGTCATTCCAGGCGTAGAGGCCCATTGCACAAGCTCAATTACACTGGAAGTGGTCTTCGGATCCCCGGATAACTTCCGAAGCAAAGAGTTAATCTTCGATATAGTCCCGTTCCACAGTGGTCATCATGCACTGCTCGGGCGAACCGCATTTGTGAGATTCAATGCGGTACCGCATTATGCATACCTCAAGCTCAAGATGCCAGGACCTCGCGGGGTTATTACAGTCAATGGAAACACAGAGCACCCTCTCCAAACGGAGGAGCACACTACGGCCCTCGCAGCAGAAGCGCAAAGCAGCCTCTCAAGGCAGTCCACCAGTTCGGCGTTTCAAGACCCGGACACCTTCAAGCGCGCTCGGAGCAATCGGCAACTAGACCGCCTGGCGCGATCTGAGCTCGCGTAGCAATGCCGCCCCCACCCCAGTTCCAGCCAAATGGTGAAACTCGTGCCACGCGTACAAAATTACGCATTAAAAATACCATGGGCACAGGTGGGGAGGGGGGCACAACTGTAGCACGCCCCAAGACGCGGCTTAAACCGCACTAGGGGCTTCCTGTTTGGTTATTTTTCTCTTTCTCAGGACATTAATCTCTGGAAACCCTGCCCAGCAGCACTATTGCCGAACACATGATGCAGCAACCAAGGAGGCAAAAAGCTACATCACACCACGGAATACCCAGGTGGATTACAATAAAAAGCGAAATATTTGATTTAATACTATTCCTCAGCTTGCCCTTGGAAGGGACATAGTCCTACTCTTTGCTTATCGCACCATCTGTATCATTCTGCTTTAAACGCACCTTTTTGAATAAACAATGCATAACATTATGACTATTATTGCATTCTTGTTATACATATATGTGTTCATTAATGACGTTTTGCAACCGTACACTTTGGTACAACCAATACACCAGGGGCTTATGTACCTCACAATATGGTGTGAAAAGTCCGAACACTTTCACAAGTGCGGCACCCTGAACTTATAGCATTATATGCATCAGCTCCGAATCATGTCTTTGGTCAAATGTTGGGTTTGCCCGGCTCCTATGTTTTGGTACCTTATGTTCCGCTCTATCGGCTAAGGTAGCGTTAGGAGAACTACTGCGATTGTGCCCCGGTTCTGCTGGGCTAAGCACCTCAGTAGAGAAAGCTAAAACTGACTGTCATGATAAGACGAGAGACTGGTCGCTGTTCGGCGAGGTTTTCGAGTCCCTAAAGACTTATGCCGCTTAGAGCGAGGAGCCGGCCCTGTCTGCCTTAAAGGCGTGTATCGCGCCCCGAATTCGGCCTTCCGAATACTAGGGGCTTCGCCGAAATTTAAAATTATAGAACTCTATGGTTAACTGAGAGTGATAAAGCATTATTAGTCCGGTTGCCTTGTTTGTTGTGCTGAGCACCTCCCTCGAAGGACCCAAACATGGGAACAAGAGTGCTTAGGTCTATCCCGAACACCCCAGCACTCGTGGCATGGGGGCAGAAGCCGAGGACTAGCCATCTCTCAGATTAGATAAACATCCAAACAAAAGGTAGTATTTTAAATTCACACAAGCATTGCATAGCGCATATGAAACAAGTTTTCATGATACAGGATCACACGAGCAAGTTTACTCAAATATTACATCCTTTGAACATTCGTCTTCTACAAGACGGGCACCCTTTAGGACACCCTCATAATAAATTTCGGGGGTGCGATGCTCCTTGCCCTGCATCGGCCCTTCCTTGATCAGCTTCACGGCGTCTAGCTAGGCCCACTGCACCTTCGCACAGGCGAAAGCCCGGCGTGCACCTTCGATGCAGACGGACCGCTTGACGACCTCCAGCCATGGGTAGGCATCCATAAGCTGCCTCACCAGGCCAAAGTAGCTGTTCGGAAGGGCGTCGCCAGGCCACAACCGGACTATAAGGCCCTTCATGGCCTGTTCGGTCGCCTTGTGCAGCTCGAGCAACTGCTTTAGTTGGTCGCTCAGAGGCATCGGGTGTTCGGTCCCAGTATACTGAGACCAAAACAGCTTCTCCGTTGTGCTTCCCTCCTCGTCCTGGTAAAACTGTGCGGCATCCGACACGCTGCGGGGCAAATCTGCGAATGCTCCTGGAGAGCTTCGAATTCGGGTAAGTAATCGGTAATTTACTTTTACATGCTTGCTCTACATATAGAATGCCTTACCTGCCGCTATCTTCTTCATTGCGTCGATCTCCTGGAGGGCCTTTTGGGCTTCGGCCTTGGCACTTTTTTGCGCTCTCGAGGTCCACGGCAAGCTCAGACTCTCGCGTCTTCGAGTCAAGCTCCAACGCCTCGTGCTTCGTCACGAGAGCCTGGAGCTCTTGCTGCACCTCACCCACCCGAGCCTCTTGCTTTTCTCGCTCGGTGCGCTCCTTGGCCACTTTATCTTCGGCCTCGGACAATGCTTGCTTTAGGGTCACCACTTCGGTCATGGCCCCTGGCAAATTCACGATGATCCTGTCATTTTGCAATCGCACTCTTTTTATACATATCCACAGACTAGGTACTACTTACCTTTGTTCTCCTCGAGCTGCCTCTTGGCAAGGCCGAGCTCGTCCTGGGACCCTTTAAGGTCCTGCTTCAGTACGGCGACCTCCGCAGTCAGTGCGGGGGACGCGAGCAGCGAAGCCTGCATATGCATATTGACATACTCGTATTAGACTCCTGCGATAGTGTTTGATCCTCTGTTCGGCTTTTCTTCGTGAACAACGAACGGAGCATCAGGGGCTACTGTCTATGCGGTAACATTTTCCTATATTTTAAACACTTACCTCAAAGCCTGTTAGAAGGCTGGCACAGCCTTCAGTCAATCCGCTCGTGGCGGACTGAACCTTCTAGATCACCGCACTCATGATAGTACGATGCTCCTCGTCGATGGAAGCACTGCGAAGCGCTTCCAGCAGATTGTCCGGTGCCTCTGGATGGACAGAGGTCACCGGTACAGGCGTCTCTCCCCTCTTAGAAGGAGGCCGCCTGCCCGAGTCCGGAACCACTGGAGGTTCCGGTGCGATGTTCGACTGAGGGCCAAACTCGGAGCTCTCAGGGGCCTTGTCCCCTCGGCTCCCGGAGTCCGGGAGGCCGCCTTGAGGCGCCTCCGAGACTGTCTCCCCTCGACCCGGTGCCTCATGAGACAGCACCTCGGCGTCGTCCACAGGATGAGGGGAGGTGGCGGTCGAGACTGGATCGCTATCCATATCCGACGAGCCCAGGGAGCCGTCGGATGATACATAAATATGGGCTCGGGGCGGCCTGCATAATCATATTTCGGTGTTAGGTGAAGTAGTGCGACAAAGGAATACTATGAGTTACTCTAGTATCCGAATACATACGACTTCCCTAGGGGCTTGGCCCTAGGCAGCCTCTCGTCTTCGTAGTCGGCGGCGGTGGTAGAGCTGTCCGGAAGGAGAGTCCTCCCATTCTTGGACCCTTCGGCCTCCCCAGTTGGGGCGGCCTTCCTTTTCTTGTCTCCCCCGTCTGGAGGGGGGGAATCTTCTTCTGCCACCTCATCTTTGGGGGAGGATTACGCCATAGAGTGCTCGGACGGTGAGTCTGATTACGCCTGGCGTCGGGAACTCTTTCGGGTTCCCTTGGCCTTCTTGGTCTTCTCCGGCACCGTATAAGGAGCCGGAGTCAGCATCTTCGTCAGAAGAGCGTCTGCTGGGCCTTTGGGCAAAGGAGCCGGACAGTCGATCTTTCTGGCCGTCTCCTGCCAGTCCTGTCAAAGGTACGGGAGTTTAGATCCCGCATGGAGTCAATCTATGAAAAAATAAGTATCCTGTAAGAGGTAAAGAAGCTTACCGCACTGTCTTGGCGCTTCGAGCTGAATCCGCGATCCTCAGTAATGGGAGGGGGGACCTCGGCGTTCTTGAATAGCACCCTCCAGGCATCTTCGTGAGTTGTGTCGAAGAGCCTGTTCAGAGTTCGGTGCTGCAACAGGTTGAACTCCCACAAGTTTAAGGCCCGTTGCTGGCACGAGAGGATCCGGCGGTGGAGCATGACCTGGACTACGTTGACAAGTTTGAGCTTCTTGTTCACCATGTTTTGAATACATGTTTGGAGTCCGATCAGCTCTCCCGAACTACCCCAGGACAGGCCCTTCTCTTGCGAGGAGGTAAGCCCTGTGGGGAAGCCAGATCGGAACTCAGGGGCCGCTGCCCATGTAGGGTCATGCGGCTCAGTGATGTAGAACCACCCCGATTGCCACCCCTTTATGGTCTCCACGAAGGAGCCCTCGAGCCATGTGACGTTGGGCATCTTGCCCACCATGGCGCCTCTGCACTCCGCCTGGCGGCCACTCACTACCTTCGGCTTGACATTGAAAATTTTCAGCCATAAGCCGAAGTGGGGCTTGATGCGGAGGAAAGCCTCGCACACGACGATAAACGACGAGATGTTGAGGATAAAGTTTGGGGCCAGATCGTGGAAATCCAGGCCGTAGTAGAACATGAGCCCCCGGACAAATCGGTGGAGAGGAAATCCCGGTCCGCGGAGGAAATGGGTGAGGAACACTACCCTCTCATGGGGCCTGGGGGTGGGGATGAGCTGCCCCTCCTCTGGGAGCCGGTGCGCGATGTCGTCGGGCAAGTATCCGGCTCTCCTCAGCTTCTTGACATGTCCCTCCGTGACGGAGGAGACCATCCACCTGCCTCTCGCTCCGGACATGGTTGGAGAAGGTCGAGGTGGGAAATGTGAACTTGGGCGCTGGAGCTCGAGTGTGCGAAGGTGGATGAGCAAAGGAGGAAGAAGGCGTGGATGAAAAGGTAAATCCTTATCCCTTTATATGGGCGGACGAAACTATGCGTCCCCACTAGCCTGGTAAAACTCGCTTCTCCCCCAATCGTCGTAATTGATGGCACGGTTGGGTTACCCACACCCATATTGATGAGAATCCCGTGATAAGGGGACATGATCTCTACTTTGACAAGACGTGTCAAAAAACTGCCTCGCGTTATGTGCGGGGATAGTTAAAGGAAACGGTTCGAATAATCGCCGGGCCATGACGTAATATTGTGTTGCCAAAACAAGTCAGCAAATTGGATTTTTAGAAATATTATTCTCTCTACGGTGGTATGTGGGACTTATTTTGCAGGGTCGGACACTATCCTTATATTCAAATTCTTCCGTGGTATATTCGGAGGAGGAACCCGCCTTGCAATGCTGAAGACAATACAACACACCGGACTCATCGTCATTGAAAGCCTGGTTCAGGGCCTACTGTGGGGTCCTGGATTAGGGGGTCTTCGGATAGCCGGACTATCTCCATTGGCCGGACTGTTAGACTATGAAGAAACAGGATTGAAGACTTCGTCTCGTGTCTGGATGGGACTCTACTTGGCGTGGAAGGCAAGGTAGGCAATACGGATATGTGTATCTCCTCCTTTGTAACCGACCTTGTGTAACCCTAACCTCTCCGTTGTCTATATAAACCGGAGGGTTTTAGTCTGTAGGACAACATACAATCATACCATAGGCTAGCTTCTAGGGTTTAGCCTCTCTAATCTCTTGGTAGATCTACTCTTGTACTACCCATATCATCAATATTAATCAAGCAGGACATAGGGTTTTACATCCATCAGGAGGGCCCGAACCTGGGTAAAACATTGTGTCCCCTGCCTCCTGTTACCATCCGCCTTAGACGCACAGTTCAGGACCCCCTACCCGAGATCCGCCGGTTTTGACACCGACAGGCGCCAACCTTCCTCCATATAAGGAAAGGGCGTTGGTCGAATTCTTGCGCGCAAACAAGGAGGGGTTCGCCTGGGAACCCAAGGATCTGGTCAGGATCCCGAGGGGGATAATCGAGCACCACCTAAGGGTGTGCGCCAACGTGCGCCCCGTGAAGCAAAAGGCGTGGCGGAAATACATGGAGAAGCAGTCTTTCATCATCCAGGAAACCCACAAACTACAAGAAGCTAGTGTCATTGGGGAGGTGCGGTACCCGGAATGGCTGGCAAACCTGGTCGTCGTCCCCAAGAAAGGTGGGAAGGAACGCATGTGCGTCAACTTCACCAACCTCAATAAATCTTGCCCTCGAGACCCTTTCCCGCTCCCGCGCATCAATCAGATCATCGACTCCACTGTCGAGTGTGACCTGCTGTGCTTCCTGGACGCCTTCTCGGGCTATCATCAAAGTGGTACAAGATGTTGAGAAGACGGCCTTCCTGACCCCATGCGGGATGTACTGCTACACCTGCACGCTGTTTGGATTGCGAATGCCGAGGCGACATTCCAGCGGCTGATGCACATCGCCCTGGGGCAGCAACTCGGAAGGAACGCTGAGTCATACGCCGATGACGTAGTAGTGAAGTCTCGGGAGGTAAGGACCCTTGTCAAGGACCTAGAGGAAACATTTGCCAGTCTGCGCACGATGGACCTGCGGCTCAACCCAGAGAAATGCATGTTTGACATTCCCTCCGGCAAGTTGCTAGGTTTTCTGGTGTCACACAAGGGAATTGAGGCAAATCCAGAGAAGGTCAAGGCGATAGAAGAGATGAGCCCACCACATACTCTCAAGGAGATGCAAAAACTAGTGGTTTGTGTAACCTCGCAGGGGCGTTTAATCTCCAACCTGGGGGAGCGCGCCCTCGCGTTCTTCAAGCTGATGAAAAAGAAGGGCCCGTTCAAGTGGACTCCGAAGGCTGACGCAGCGTTCCATGATCTCAAGAGATACCTCACCAGCCCACCAGTGATGGTAGCACCGCGTCCTCTGGAGCCCCTGGTGCTATACCTGGACACCACACCTCACTCATCCAGCGCGGCACTGGTAGCTGTCCAAGAGGGGTGCAAGGACGGGGGCCCGCCGAGCGACACCGCGCACCTGACCAAGACGACGCAGCTCCAGGACAGCACCGTCGAGGCCTCGACGGGGCCAATAGACGACCAGGCCCCATAGAATGATGCTCCCGAGGCCACGGCTGCCCCCAAGAAGCAACCAAACTCCTGAGGTCACCCAGCCTCAGGAGGTGCAAGACTCCACCAACACTTCCGCCCTCGTCGAGCACCCGGTGTACATTGTCAGCACGGTACTGTGTGATGAACGGGCATGCTACATCATGCCGCAGAAGCTCTTTCTCGTGCTCCTTGTCGCCCCCCACAAGCTGCGCCACTACTTCCAAGGCCATCCAATCAAGGTCGTCTCAGCTTACCCCCTGGAAAGGGTGTTTCGGAGCCCCAATGCTGCAGGGAGAGTCGCCGAGTGGAACATCGAATTGTAGACATTCCAATTGGAGTTCAGCACCACCAGGGTCATCAAGGGGGCGACACTCGTTGATTTCATGGCAGAATGGACCGACATTCCTAACCCCGAGTAGGCTTGGACCGCCCACTCCCACCAGAAAGCGAAGCGCCAGATGGTTGGGTCATGTACTTCGATGGCTGGGGGAGTCCTGGATTAGGGGTCTCCGGACAGCCGGACTATATCCTTTGGTCGGACTGTTGGACTATAAAGATACAAGATTCAAGACTTTGTCCCGTGTCCGGATGGGACTCTACTTGGCGTGGAAGGCAAGCTAGGCAAAATGGATATGTATACCTCCTCCTTTGTAACCGACCTTGTGTAACCCTAGCCCCCTTCGGTGTTTATATAAACCGGAGGGTTTAGTCCATAGGACAACATACAATCAGACCATAGGCTAGCTTCTAGGGTTTAGCCTCTCCGATCTCGTGGTAGATCAACTCTTTTAATACCCATATCATCAAGAATAAATCAAGCAGGACGTAGGGTTTTACCTCCATCAAGAGGGCCCGAACCTGGGTAAAACATCGTGTCCCCTGCCTCCTGTTACCATCCGCCTTAGACGCATAGTTCAGGACCCCCTACCCGAGATCCGCCGGTTTTGACACTGACATTGGTGCTTTCATTGAGAGTTCCTCTGTGTTGTCGCCGTAAGGATTGATGGCTCCTACAATCATCGATAGTGATGCAGTCCTGGGTGAGACTTTTCTCCCCGGGTAGATCTTTGTGTTCAGCGGCTTCGCACTGTGGGCCAACTCGCTTGGCCATCTGGAGCAGATCTAAAGTTATGCCCCTGGGCACCAGGTCATGTTTGGAAGCTTAAACTACACGGCCAATATCCACGGAGACTTGATCTTCGACGGATTCGAGCGCCTGCCGAGTGCGCCGCACGTTCTTGATGAGCATGATTTAGCTCTGCCATCGGACAATGTTCAGGAGATCGCACCGACAACTGCTCCGACCCTCAATTCGGAGCCTATCGCGCCATCCGAGGACGGAGGGATAGACACTGCCATGGAGGCCGCACTCTCAGCGGCGATCGAGCTGAGGATCGACGCTACCTTTCACAAGAGCCGTGTTGCTAAACTTCCGGATCGTTCTCCGGCCACGAACTTCGAACAGCCTGCGCCCGTTCCTATCGAATCCGATTGGGCGCCGACCATGGAGTTTCCCTCCACGGATATTTTTCAGCACTCGCCCTTCGGCGACATACTGAACTCAATAAGGTCTCTCTCCTTGTCAGGAGGATCCTGGCCGAACTATGTCCGGCAGGATCGGGATGCGGATGACGAAGAACTTCGCCGCCCACCCACCACCCACTTAGTAGCCACTGTCGATGAGTTAACCGACATGCTCGACTTCGACTTTGAAGACATCAATGGTATGGACGACGATGCAGGAGACGAACAGGAACCACTGCCCATAGGGCACTGGACGCCCACTTCATCACATGACGTATACATGGTGGACACACCAAAAGAAAACAACGACGAGGAACGGAAGGATGCAACGAAGGGTTGTCCCCTCGAGAAGCAGTCAAAGCGGTGGCGTAAGCGCCGCTCCAAATCCCGCCTCGGCAGAAACAACGATCATATAGACCCAACGACATCACACCGGACAGACATCCGGAGCAATAGAATGCCTGTCAAAGGCTTGTTGCCACTGCGAGGAGTCTTAAAAAGCAGAAGCAAAGGCTCAAGGCTGCGCAAGACACACTCAGGATCACATGGATTAAAGTACTAAACACAGCAGCGAAGTACGGAGGTAATCGCCCCACCAAGAGCTACCCGAAGCGGAAGTTGCTACCTGAATTCGATGAGGAGGCCTTAGATCCCCCGCAACCAAAAATCAAAATGGCCATCTGGCCGGATAGACGACCTCACGGTCAACATAGAGCGGCAAACAACGCCGCACCTAAGCCAATACGCGATCCACGCGAGAGTTCGCATCAAAAGGATGGCGCAACCCGATCCATCTATGGACCACGCAAGCGCGCTCCAGCATACGATGCAACACAACAAACATCCGAACAACGCGGTACACCCAGATACAGGGGTGCCGCACACCCCCTATGTTTCACCGACGAGGTGCTGGACCATGAATTTCCAGAGGGCTGCAAAGCCGTAAACATAGAGGCATACGACGGAACAACAGACCCTGGGGTCTGGATTGAGGATTGTATCCTCCATATCCATATGGCTCGAGGAGATGATCTCCACGCCATTAAGTATTACCCCTCAAACTCAAAGGGCCAGCTCGGCACTGGCTTAAAAGCCTCCACGAAAGCTCCATTGGAAGCTGGGATGAGCTCTAAGACGCTTTTCGGGCAAATTTTCAAGGGACTTATGTCTGACCTCCGGATGCGGATGATTTAATTCATATAACTCAACAGCCCAGAGAGTCAGCCCAAAAGCTTTGGAACATGTTTCTTACTACAAAGAACAAAATAGTCGACTGTCCGGACGCCGAAGCCTTGGCAGCTTTTAAACATAGCGTCCGAGATGAATGGCTTGCCAGACACCTCGACCAAGAAAAGCCGAGAACAATGGCAGCATTAACAAGCCTCATGACCCGCTTTTGCGCGGGCGAGGACAGCTGGCTAGCCCGATGCAGCACCATCGACCCAAGTACATCCGAAGTTAGAGATGGAAACGGGAAATCACGACGCAGCAAAAATAATAAGCGCCGGAATAAAGAAGACAGCCCGAAGAGCACGACGGTAAATGCCGGATTCAGAAGCTCTTGGCCAGGTCAGCAAAAGTCGCCCTCTAAAGGCGCCAGAGATGAACTGTCCGGCCTAAACAAAATTCTGGACCAAATATGTCAGATCCATAGCACCCCCGATAAACTTGCAAATCATACCCATAGAGAATGTTGGGTCTTCAAGCAGTCCGGCAAGCTCAACGCCGAACATAAGGGGCAGGATACACCAAGCGAAGACGAGGATGAGCCTCGCAATCAATGCACTAGGGAACAGAAGAAATTTCAACCAAAAGTCAAAACAGTAAACGTGTTACACGTGATAAAGGGGAGAAAGAAAGCGGCACTCCCAGATAAATATGCCCATGGGCCTATCACCGCGGAGTTCTGCCACTGGCCGTCTCAATCGATCACCTTCGACCATCAAGATTACTCGGCAAGTATTTGGCGCGCAGGATGGGCTGCCTTGGTATTAGATCCAATAATTGACGGATACCACTTCACATGAGTCCTGATGGACGGTGGCAGTAGTCTAAACCTGATATATCAGGACACAATCCGCAAAATGGGGATAGACCCAACGAAAATTTTCCACAGCAATACTACCTTTAAAGGAGTAACGCCAGGCCCAGTGGCTCATTGCACGGGCTCCCTGCTACTAGAGGTTATATTCGGCTTCCCCGATAACTTCCGTAGTGAAAATTTAACCTTCCACATTGCTCCGTTCCAAAGTGGCTATCAAGCACTACTTGGACGCGAAGCTTTCGCTCGCTTTAATGCAATACCGCATTACGCTTCCCTCACGCTTAAGATGCCCGGTCCACGTGGCATCATTACAGTAAATGGAAATATTGAGCGATCCCTGCGCGCCGAAGAGAGTGCAGCTGCCTTGGCAGCCGCACACTAAAACGGCCTCACCAACTAAAGCATTCAATAGGTCGTCAAGACTACGGACACGGTTAGAAGAGTCCGACGCAGCTATATGTAATTCACATAGGTTTGATGGCCACACCCCTATTACAAATACAAGGGGCTCAACGCGCGCAGACAAGTGGCAATTTGTACTCATCTTGAATTGCACATGGTTCTTTAAACCTACCTTTTCGCACAACAACTTTTCACCTAAGTTCCTCTCTTTTATAGATGACCATCGTGCTACACCCATCCAGGATACGACACAACGGAGACACAGGCGCTGACGTGCAGCAGGGACCCGTTCAAAGGATTCTCTTTAGATTAAGACCCTGCGTCAACCTTTTTTACTGTCTCTTGTTGATACACATCCCTCGGATTCTCAGTACAATTGAGAAGGATTTTAACATCTTGGCATGTGTCCACGCCAGAACAATGCACGTACCTGGACAGCAGGAGCTTTTTACAAAGGGCACTGTTTAGGCCCGGTTTACACCATAAAGACCGAATACCTTAGGGAGTGTTCGGCGTCGCGAGTTTGGCCTTATATGCATCAGCTCCGAATCATGTCTTTGGTCAAATGTTGGGTTTGCCCGGCTCCTGTGTTTTGCTGCCTTACGTTCCGCTCTATCGGCTAAGGCGGCACCAGGAGAACTACTACAATTGTGCCCTGGTTCATTCGGACGAGCACCTCAGTAGAGAAAGCCGAAAACTGACTGTCATGATATAGCGTGAGACTGGTCAACCACTCGATGACCTATTGGAATCTTAGAATTCCTCTGCCTTAACGAAGGGCCGTTTCCCGGCTAGGCATGTACGCACCCGGAATTTGGGAGAGTGCGGAGCCACCAGGGGCTATATAGTAGCCCCACTATCAAACTCCTCTGGCTAAGTGAAAGTGTTAAAGCATTATAGTTCGGTTGCCTAGTTCGCTGCGCTATCACCTCCTTAATAGGACCAGGATGTTGGATTAATTGTGAACACGCGTCTTCTGCAAGCACCCCCGTATTATATGCGTGGGGGCTGAAGCCGACGACTGCAATCTTTCAGGATATACATACGTAGACGGCTGCACAGGAGGCATCATATTACTTTCGGGCAAAAGTATAAATACAACCTTGATAAATTTACTAAAACATTGTTTTTACAATGGGAATACATGTCACTCAAACATAATATTCTTCGAGCACGGGGCCTCTATCAAACGAGCACCCTCAAGAACTTCTTCAAAATAGTGCTCCGCAGCAACTCGGCCTATGGCCGAACCCTGCGCCGCAACAATGGTAGCATCCATCTCCGCCCAGTATGCTTTGACACGGGCAAGGGCCATCCATGAGCCTTCTATGCACGCCGACCTCTTCATCGCCTTGATGCGTGGCACCGCACCAAGGAACTGCTACATCAGGCTAAAATAGATGTTCGGCTTTGGCCTTTCCGGCCACAGCTGATCCACGACAGACCTCATGGCGAGTCCGGACAACCTATTGAGTTCGGCCCATTCGGCTAGCTGATCAGTCAATGGAAGCGGACGCTCTGGAACGTTAAACTATGACCAGAACAGCTTGTCCACTTCATGATCCGTTTGATCTCGGAAGTATTAAGCCGCATCGACCGCGCTCGCCGCCAAGTCCAGATATGCGTCTGCCGAACTCCATAGCCGATCCAGATGTCACATCCCTAGCTGCTGGTAGTGCTCTAGGCTAGCTTCATGTTTGCATCATGTTTAAATTTTTGCCTAAAATTGAAATGGGGATGTTCAAACCCTAGCATTAAATCAACTCAACTAGGGTGAATTAAAATCTTTTCAATAAACCCAAAAGGTTCCTAAGAAAAGTTCATGATTTCTGGTTAAGGTGGAAACCTCTGCCAAAAATGATGATTATATTCTTAGGTCATTTTTGGATTTTTGAATTAAATCATATTGTATTTGACTTTGGGCATTTAAATACTATAAATAATTTAAATGCTCAAATAAATGTTGGAAATTGATAAGGGTCACTGGAATAATTCAGAAAGTACCCATAATTATTTCCAGGATTTTATAAAATGATTTGATATTTTAAGACAAATCAAAAACAAATTGCAGAAATAGAAAAATATAAAACAGAATAGAAATAAAAGAGAGGAGAGAAACCTTACCTGGCCTCACCCGTGCAGCCCACCAGCCGGCCCAGCTTCCCCCCTGGCCGGCCCAGCCCACCCGCGCCTTCCCTGTCGTCTTCCTCCTCGGACAGAAGGACGAGGGCGTGTGCCCGACGCTCGCCGGCACGCGCGCGCGCCACCTCCCCCCCTGCTGGCCACCTCCTGCTTCCCCCGGACTCCCTCGATGCCCCGGACGAAGCCACGCAGCTGCCCCGCACCGCTCTCACTCTCCCTCGCCCTCCTCTTCTCCCCCTGCTCTCTCTCCCTCTCACCCGAGAACCACCGCCGCCGCCGACGGGCATCACCGTAGCCACT
>NC_041390.1:407402951-407406569 GCF_002162155.2 Triticum dicoccoides | reverse complement strand
CGAAGCCACGCAGCTGCCCCGCACCGCTCTCACTCTCCCTCGCCCTCCTCTTCTCCCCCTGCTCTCTCTCCCTCTCACCCGAGAACCACCGCCGCAGCCGACGGGCATCACCGTAGCCACTGGCCTCCCCTCGCCTCCCCGACCCGCTTCCGAGCTCCGCCACAACCCCCTCCACCTCCTCGTTGAGCTACGGACCTCCCGGACGTGCTGCAACGCCGC
The DNA here is from genome assembly GCF_002162155.2 of Triticum dicoccoides. Lineage (NCBI taxonomy): Eukaryota > Viridiplantae > Streptophyta > Magnoliopsida > Poales > Poaceae > Triticum > Triticum dicoccoides. The sequence continues at coordinate 407,406,350 of NC_041390.1, read as the reverse complement.
CACCATCGCCGTTTCCATCACCGGCCACCGAAGTTCGCCGCGGTAAATTCGCCACCTCCGCCGCCTCCCCGAGACCACCGAGCTGCTCATCGACCTCGCTGTGAGCTCCTCTTCCATTTCCCCTTCTCCCCGCGCTCGTTCCGCACTCCAGCCGCCTTCTCACCGGAGCCGATTGCTCCTCGCCGCCGGTCATGGCGCTGCCGTGGCCAGGGTCACCCCAGCTAGCGCCCGAGCACGTTACCGAGTTCGCCGCCCTCCCAGGAGTCCCCAGAGCCTTTCCGTTTCCCCTCTAGTGCACCGCAGCTCCGCGTTCGACCTTGGCCGAACTCCGGCGGCCAACTAGGTCGACGCCGGCGCCGATTCCGGCCGCCCCGACCCCAACCGACTCCACAGGAAGACGCGGCGCCCTCCCAGCTACCCGTAGAGCCTCTCCGCCGCCCGAATGGTCGCCGGAGGAGCGATCCCGAAGCCCTCCGTCGTGCCTGTTGCCGCCGGCGTTGAGCCGCCGGCCTGTTAGGCCCGCTGACCAGGGGTTTGACCCCCCCTGGGTCGATGACAGGTGGGGCCAGCCCCCCTGCTAATTAGTTTAGTCTATTTTAACTAATTACCCCCTCTGCTGACACTGACATGCGGGCCCAGGCTCTAATTAAATTAGGTTAGTTAGTTAGTCACTGACGTGTGGACCCCACACGTCAGGTTTGACTCTGGGCGACCCAGTTGACCTGCTGACGTCATGATGATGTCAGGCTGACGCAATAAGTATTTCTGGATTTAAAAATAATCAGGAAATTTCAGAAAATGCCTAAAACTTCAATAAATCATAGAAAATTAACCGTAACTCCAAATTAAATAATTTATATATGAAAAATTATCAGAAAAATTCAAGGAATCCATCTGTACCATTTTCATGCATGTTAGAACAACTTATAGCTGCTGTTTAGCACAAATCAATTAAATGGCATTTGAATAATCACATATGGAGTTTGAATTTGAATCTTGTATTCAAACCAACTTCATTTAATCTGTTGCTAGTTGCATTAGCCCAAAACACATTCATTTTGCCATGTCATGATCATGCATCATATTGTGCATTGCATTGATTGTGTTCCCTTCTGTGTTGCCGGTATTTGTCCCCTCTCGATAGACGCGATACCGATGATGTGATCGTTGACACTGATGAAGACTCAATGTTATCTTCAGAAGTGCCAGGCAAGCAAAACCCCCTTGTTCATTCTGATACAATCCTACTCTCTCGCTCCTGCTCTCTTTTAATGCATTAGGACAACACCGATTCATCTGTTACTTGCTGCGGTAGCTGAACCCCTTTATCCTTTGCATGACCTGTCATTCCACAGTAAATAGATGAAACCCACTAGCATGAGTAGGAGTTGTTTGAGCCCTGTTGTGCCTACTCATTCATGTTTGTTTGTCATGCCTGCTACTGCTTAGAGTTGAGTCAGGTCTGATTCATCGGGGATGAATCAGAGGTGTGTGAACATGTCCTACTGTGTGTGAGCTAAGTGTGTGAACACGATTTGGTAAAGGTAGCGGTGAGAGGCCATGTAGGAGTACATGGTGGGTTGTCTCATTGCAGCCGTCCTCAGGAACTGAGTTCTGTGTTTGTGATCCATGATTCAGCTACTACCATACATTGGGCCCTGAAATATGACCCCGCTCGACTTCTTATTCACCCTTGTCCTCTGTCCAGGAGTTGCAAGTAGTTTCTGGTGTTTGTAGTATGCTGGAGGCCGTGGACAGCGTTGACCGTAGGGGTGGGCTGTGATGCGGTAGGCACGTGGCCGGGTATACCGGGCGCCCGTTTGGTGTCACAGAACCCTGTTCACATCGTTTGGGGCTGTGAGCGAAACTCCGGCCGGATCTCCTCATGGATGGAACCCGAATAGGCGATAAACCTGGACTAGAGACTTGAGTGTTTAGGTAGGTCGTGGTCTACACCCACGTCGGTTTTCGCTTGAAGTCTGCCGAGCACATGTCGTGTGCAGACGCTAAGTGGTGGAAACATGTATGAAGAAGTACACCCCTGCAGGGTTAACATCATCTATTCGAATAGCCGTGTCCGCGGAAAAGGACTTCTGGGTTGCTTATATCAGTTCATAGACAAGTGAAAGTGGATACTTTAAAATGCGCAAGATAAGCGTGAGTGCTATGGATGGCGTTCTCGTAGGGAGACGGGAGCGGATCCATAGTGGTGTATTGATATGGTGAATATGTGGACTCGTGTGCGCCACCTCAAAAGAGTCGCTTGCAGTCGTAGTTTAGGATAGCCACCGAGTCAAAGCTGGCTTGCTGCAGTTAAACTCCACCATCCCCTTGTTGATAATGATGCATATGTAGTTAGTTCTGATGTAAGTCTTGCTGGGTACATTTGTACTCACGTTTGCCTATTTTATGTTTTTGCAGAGAGACTTCGGTCTCACTAGTAGTTCGCGTGGACTTCGACGTTTAGCTTGTTACCTCAGCTACGATCTTGTGCCCTCGGCAGGATTTGGTAGATAGTCAGGCTTCTCAGCCTTTTTCATTTATAGATGTCTGTACCCAGACATGATAGCTTCCGCTTGTGCTTTGACTTGTATGCTCTGATTGTTGGGTCGTGAGACCCATGTTTGTAATGTCTCGCTCCTCGGAGCCTATTGAATAAATTACTTGAGTCGTAGAGTCATGTTGTGATGCCATGTTGTATCTGCACATATCGAGCATATTGTGTGTATGCTATTGGAATTCTTGGTATGTGTGGGATCTGACCATCTAGTTGTTTATCTTTAGTAGCCTCTCTTACCGGGAAATGTCTCCTAGTGTTTCCACCGAGCCATGGTAGCTTGCTACTGCTCCGGAACACTTAGGCTGGCCGGCATGTGTCCTTCTTCGTTCCTGTGTCTGTCCCTTCGGGGAAATGTCACGCGATGAATACCGGAGTCCTGTTAGCCCGCTACAGCCCAGCTCACCGGAGTCCTGCTAGCCCAGTGCTACAGCCTGGATTCACTCGCTGATGATCGACACGTTCGATGCTGGGTCATGGATGCCTGTCCCTGTAAGTTTGTGCCACTTTGGGTTTACGACTAGCCATGTCAGCCCGGGCTCCTTATCATATGGATGCTAGCGACACTGTCATATACGTGTGCCAAAAGGCGCAAACGGTCCCGGGTAAAGATAAGGCGACACCCGTGGGAATACCGTGCGTGAGGCCGCAAAGTGATATGAAGTGTTATATGCTAGATCTATGTGGCATTGAGTCGGGGTCCTGACAGCGTTGGTATCAGAGCTTGACTGCCTGTAGGATTACCAAGCCAAACTGGTCGAAGTTGAGTCTAGAAATTCTTTAGTTATATAAGGGAATTGATTGTGGGATGGAACGTAAGGCTCTTTTTACTCCTTATACCT
>NC_041390.1:407330897-407398251 GCF_002162155.2 Triticum dicoccoides | reverse complement strand
CCCCCCTGCTGGCCACCTCCTGCTTCCCCCGGACTCCCTCGATGCCCCGGACGAAGCCACGCAGCTGCCCCGCACCGCTCTCACTCTCCCTCGCCCTCCTCTTCTCCCCCTGCTCTCTCTCCCTCTCACCCGAGAACCACCGCCGCCGCCGACGGGCATCACCGTAGCCACTGGCCTCCCCTCGCCTCCCCGACCCGCTTCCGAGCTCCGCCACAACCCCCTCCACCTCCTCGTTGAGCTACGGACCTCCCGGACGTGCTGCAACGCCGCCACCATCGCCGTTTCCGTCGCCGGCCACCGAAGTTCGCCGCGGTAAATTCGCCACCTCCGCCGCCTCCCCGAGACCAACGAGCTGCTCATCGACCTCGCTGTGAGCTCCTCTTCCATTTCCCCTTCTCCCCGCGCTCGTTCCCGCACTCCAGCCGCCTTCTCACCGGAGCCGATTGCTCCTCGCCGCCGGTCATGGCGCTGCCGTGGCCAGGGTCACCCCAGCTAGCGCCCGAGCACGTTACCGAGTTCGCCGCCCTCCCAGGAGCCCCCAGAGCCTTTCCGTTTCCCCTCTAGTGCACCGCAGCTCCGTGTTCGACCTTAGCCGAACTCCGGCGGCCACCTAGGTCGACGCCGGCGCCGATTCCGGCCGCCCCGACCCCAACCGACTCCACAGGAAGACGCGGCGCCCTCCCAGCTACCCGTAGAGCCTCTCCGCCGCCCGAATGGTCGCCGGAGGAGCGATCCCGAAGCCCTCCGCCGTGCCTGTTGCCGCCGGTGTTGAGCCGCCGGCCTGTTAGGCCCGCTGACCAGGGGTTTGACCCCCCCTGGGTCGATGATAGGTGGGGCCAGCCCCCCTGCTAATTAGTTTAGTCTATTTTAACTAATTACCCCCTCTGCTGACACTGACATGCGGGCCTAGGCTCTAATTAAATTAGGTTAGTTAGTTAGTCACTGACGTGTGGACCCCACACGTCAGGTTTGACTCTGGGCGACCCAGTTGACCTGCTGACGTCATGATGATGTCAGGCTGACGCAATAAGTATTTCTGGATTTAAAAATAATCAGGAAATTTCAGAAAATGCCTAAAACTTCAATAAATCATAGAAAATTAACCGTAACTCCAAATTAAATAATTTATATATGAAAAATTATCAGAAAAATTCAAGGAATCCATATGTACCATTTTCATGCATGTTAGAACAACTTATAGCTGCTGTTTAGCACAAATCAATTAAATGGCATTTGAATAATCACATATGGGGTTTAAATTTGAATCTTATATTCAAACCAACTTCATTTAATCTGTTGCTAGTTGCATTAGCTCAAAACACATTCATTTTGCCATGTCATGATCATGCATCATATTCTGCATTGCATTGATTGTGTTCCCTTCTGTGTTGCCGGTATTTGTCCCCTCTCGATAGACATGATACCGATGATGTGATCGTTGACACTGATGAAGACTCAATGTTATCTTCAGAAGTGCCAGGCAAGCAAACCCCCTTGTTCATTCCGATACAATCCTACTCTCTCGCTCCTGCTCTCTTTTACTGCATTAGGACAACAACGATTCATCTGTTACTTGCTGCGGTAGCTGAACCCCTTTATCCTTTGCATGACCTGTCATTCCACAGTAAATAGATGAAACCCACTAGTATGAGTAGGAATTGTTTGAGCCCTGTTGTGCCTACTCATTCATGCTTGTTTGTCATGCCTGCTACTGCTTAGAGTTGAGTCAGGTCTGATTCATCGGGGATGAATCAGAGGCGTGTGAACATGTCCTATTGTGTGTGAGCTAAGTGTGTGAACACGATTTGGTAAAGGTAGCGGTGAGAGGCCATGTAGGAGTACATGGTGGGTTGTCTCATTGAAGCCGTCCTCAGGAACTGAGTTCTGTGTTTGTGATCCATGATTCAGCTACTACCATACATTGGGCCCTGAAATATGACCCCGCTCGACTTCTTATTCACCCTTGTCCTCTGTCCAGGAGTTGCAAGTAGTTTCTGGTGTTTGTAGTATGCTGGAGGCCGTGGACAGCGCTGACCGTAGGGGTGGGCTGTGATGCGGTAGGCACGTGGCCGGGTATACCGGGCGCCCGTTTGGTGTCACGGAACCCTGTTCACATCGTTTGGGGCTGTGAGCGAAACTCCGGCCGGATCTCCTCATGGATGGAACCCGAATAGGCGATAAACCTGGACTAAAGACTTAGGTGTTTAGGTAGGTCGTGGTCTACACCCACGTCGGCTTTCGCTTGAAGTCTGCCGAGCACATGTCGTGTGCAGACGCTAAGTGGTGGAAACATGTATGAAGAAGTACACCCCTGCAGGGTTAACATCATCTATTCGAATAGCCGTGTCCGCGGAAAAGGACTTCTGGGTTGCTTATATCAGTTCATAGACAAGTGAAAGTGGATACTCTAAAATACGCAAGATAAGCGTGAGTGCTATGGATGGCGTTCTCGTAGGGAGACGGGAGCGGATCCATAGTGGTGTATTGATATGGTGAATATGTGGACTCGTGTGCGCCACCTCAAAAGAGTTACTTGCAGTCGTAGTTCAGGATAGCCACCGAGTCAAAGCTGGCTTGCTGCAGTTAAACCCCACCACCCCTTTGTTGATAATGATGCATATGTAGTTAGTTCTGATGTAAGTCTTGCTGGGTACATTTGTACTCACGTTTGCCTATTTTATGTTTTTGCAGAGAGACTTCGGTCTCACTAGTAGTTCCACGTGGACTTCGACGTTTAGCTTGTTACCTCAGCTACGATCTTGTGCCCTCGGCAGGATTTGGTAGATAGTCAGGCTTCTCAGCCTTTTTCATTTATAGATGTCTGTACCCAGACATGATAGCTTCCGCTTGTGCTTTGACTTGTATGCTCTGATTGTTGGGTCGTGAGACCCATGTTTGTAATGTCTCGCTCCTCGGAGCCTATTGAATAAATTACTTGAGTCGTAGAGTCATGTTGTGATGCCATGTTGTATCTGCACATATCGAGCATATTGTGTGTATGCTATTGGAATGCTTGGTATGTGTGGGATCTGACCATCTAGTTGTTTATATTTAGTAGCCTCTCTTACCGGGAAATGTCTCCTAGTGTTTCCACCGAGCCATGGTAGCTTGCTACTGCTCCGGAACACTTAGGCTGGCCGGCATGTGTCCTTCTTCGTTCCTGTGTCTGTCCCTTCGGGGAAATGTCACGCGATGAATACCGGAGTCCTGTTAGCCCGCTACAGCCCGGCTCACCGGAGTCCTGCTAGCCCAGTGCTACAGCCTGGATTCACTCGCTGATGACCGACACGTTCGATGCTGGGTCATGGATGCCTGTCCCTGTAAGTTTGTGCCACTTTGGGTTTACGACTAGCCATGTCAGCCCGGGCTCCTTATCATATGGATGCTAGCGACACTGTCATATACGTGTGCCAAAAGGCGCAAACGGTCCCGGGTAAAGATAAGGCGACACCCGTGGGAATACCGTGCGTGAGGCCGCAAAGTGATATGAAGTGTTATATGCTAGATCTATGTGGCATTGAGTTGGGGTCCTGACACCAGAGGGGCATACCGCGGATCTCTGAACTTCCTCCACAGCATAAAGGGCTTCCCAGCCACAATATCCCCGGCTTCACGCAGCTCTTCCTTCTTTGCTCTCATAGCAGAGCGGGTGTCTTTGGTCGCCATCGTGGCCTTTTCAAGGTCCATCGCCTTTGCTCGGTTTTCTTCTTCAAGGAACTAGCAACGGTCGGCAGTGTCTTTTAACTTTACAGCCATCTTGGCCATTTTCTCTTTGCTCTCGCCGTGCGCGGCCTTCTCGGCTCTCAAATCTTCGGCCGCCTTCAAAGCGGCCGCATTATTACTCCTTGCTTGCTCCTTGGCTCGGGCAAGCTCCGCCCGAAGGGTCTCCACGGTGGCAGCTCCATCTGCAGTCACAACATATTAAAGATATTGGCATCACGCTGCTCTTACTATGTGACATTCACCAGAAAAATCACCTACCATGTGCCTCGTCGAGCCGCTTGTTAACAAGCTCGATGTCGGCATCCGCCGCATCTAGTTGCCGCTTTAGTTCGGCAAACTCATTAGTCCGGCTAGCCACCGGAGCTTCCACCACCTGCACATAAAAGCGGTATGGTTATTACCTGGGACTACGATCCTCTATTTGCCGCCGTTCTCGGTGACAACCAGAGTCTCAGGGGCTACTACCTACACAGGGCACACCTAAAAATGTGCGGTACTATCACAAATGTATATCATTTTACGTACCTCAAAGCCCGTTAGTAGACTCATAAAGGCGTCATGCAACCCGCTTTCGGTGGACGAAATCCTTTCCATCACCGTGCCCATCAACATATGGTGTTCTTCTGAGATGGTCGCTCGCTTCAGCAGATCCCTCAGTGCGTCCGACCGCATACCAGACGACGCCGGACTCTTTTGTTTGCCCTCTTCAAGGGCCGGATACTGGGGACTTCGGGTGACCATAGGATTATCTTCTGGCCTCACCGGACCCGGGGAGGGCCTCTGTGACGACACCTCAAGGTCGCCCGTTTCTTGAGCGGGGGAGTCCAGGGGAGGCGTTTCGCTCTCCATCATCTCCGGAAGAAGATCCCCTAAAGACGAGCTCCGTTGAGAAGGGCTAAACGCTTCGGTAATTTTCCTCGAAAGTAAGGTATAATATCTTTACTATTAAGCATTTTTTATCACTTACGGATCGTTAGAGGGCTGATCCCCGCGCGGACTTTGTGCGGCAAGAGCACCCTCCAAGGCAGGACCCTCTGGTGGAGACTTCTTGTCCCATTTAGAAGCCTTGGTTTCCGGCTCTTCAGAGGCAGTCCTCTTCCTTCACCGGAGCGAGAGAATGTCAGATTCTTCCCCTTGGTTATCCTCCTTCACGGAGGAACTTATTCCCTCGGTTGGAATTGGTAGCGATGGGGGCCCGCCTTCGCCATCATTATTCCCCCCTTTATCTTCCTTTGAGGGCTCCGGGCAAGGTGCTAGCTCGAGCATCTTTTCCAGTACCGGATTGTCCAAACCCTCAGGAAGGCGGGCCGAACACCGAATCATCTTCGCCTTTGTTAGCCAGTCCTGGTCAAAGAGCAATTTATCGGAATGACGTCATGATAAATGAAAGACGGTGTGTTCGGCTAGAGGATTACTTACTTGGTCGGTGGTGCGGTTCCTGCTCAGGCCCACATCCTCGGTTGTATCCGGACACTCTATTTGGGGTCCGAAGAATGATTTATACATCTCCTTGTGCGTCAGGCTGAGGAAATTCTGAATAGTGCACGGTCCTTCTGGGTTGAACTCCCACATGCGGAGGGGCCGGCGTTTGCAAGGCTGGACTCGACGAACCAACATGACTTGCACCACTGTAACCAGACTGAAATCTCCTTCGAAGAGATCTTGAATGCGGCTCTGCAGTATAGGCACGTCCTTGGCTGGACCCCAGCTCATCCCTCTGCTAATCCATGACATCAGTTGTGGTGGACGGCCCGAGCGGAAAGCAGGGGCAGCCACCCACTTGGCACTTCTGGGAGCTGTGATGCAAAACCACTCCCGTTGCCATAATCCGGACACCTCTGGAAAGGAACCCTTTGGCCATGGAGCTCCAGCGATCTTGCTTATTAATGCGCCTCCGCACGCTACATGCTGCCCCTTGACCATCTTCGGCTTCACGTCAAAGGTCTTGAGCCACAGGCCGAAGTGAGGGGTAATGCGGAGAAAGGCCTCACATAGGACAATAAATGCCGAGATGTGGAGAAAGGAGTCCGGGGCTAGATCGTGGAAATCTAGCCCGTAATAGAACATGAAACCCCTAACGAAGGGATCCAGAGTGAGGCCTAGACCTCGGAGGAAGTGAGAGACAAACACAACGTTCTCGTTGGGTTCGGGAGTAGGGACGACCTGCCCTCGGGCAGGCAACCGATGCGAAACCTCGGCGGTCAGGTATCTGGCCTCCCTCAACGTCTTGATAGCCTCTTCCATAATGGAGGAGGGCATCCACCGGCCTTGAAGGCTAGATCCGGACATGGTTGAAGGTCCGAAGCACCTGACCTGGGCTTTGGGTGTTAGAACTCGAGGCGGGGGAAGGATTCGATTGAGCACGGGAGGGAAAAAAGTAAAAGCCTTGTCCCTTTATAAAGAGGGTGAATATCAAGCGTCCTCCTAGTGGCCGTTTGGGACTTGCCTAAAATCTAGGAGTCCTAGGCACGGTTGGGTTACCCACGACCGTATTGATGAGAATCCCGTAATTAGGGGAACACGATCTCTGCTTTGACAAGACGTGTCAAGAAACCGCCTCGCGTTATGTGTGGGGCTAGTTAAAGAAAAACGGTTCGAATAATCACCGAGCCAGGGCATGATGTTATGTTGCCTAAACGTGTCAGCAGATTAGATTTGTGGAAATATTATTCTCTCTACGGTGGTATGTGGAACTTATTATGCAGGGTCGGACACTATCCTTTATTAGAACTCTTCTGTGGTATATCCGGAGGAGGAACCTGCCTTGCAATGCCGAAGACAACACTGCGCGCCGGACTCGTTGTCATTGAAGCCAAGTTCAGGGGCTACTGAGGGAGTCCTGGATTAGGGGGTCTCTGGGCAGCCGGACTGTTGGACTATGAAGATACAAGATTGAAGACTTTGTCCTATGTCCGGATGGGACTCTACTTGGCGTGGAAGGAAAGCTAGGCAATACGGATATGTATATCTCCTCCTTTGTAACCGACCTTGTGTAACCCTAGCCCCCTCCGGTGTCTATATAAACTGGAGGGTTTAGTCCGTACGACAACATACAATCATACCATAGGCTAGCTTCTAGGGTTTAGCCTCTCCGATCTCATGGTAGATCAACTCTTGTAATACCCATATCATCAAGAATAAATCAAGCAGGACGTAGGGTTTTACCTCCATCAAGAGGGCCTGAACCTGGGTAAAACATCGTGTCCCCTGCCTCCTATTACCATCCGCCTTAGACGCACAGTTCGGGACCCCCTACCCGAGATCTGCCGGTTTTGACACCGACATGGCGCTTTCGCGCGTCAGGGCACGGGGGTTGGAGACGTGCTCATCTCACCCACCTAGGACAATCTCTGCTACGCTGTGCAGCTCTGCTTCCAGCAGGGCGAGAAGGTCTCCAATAACATCGTGGAGTACGAGGTCTTGATCGCTGGCCTCAAGGCTGCGGTAGCCTAGGGAGTGAAGCGCCTCACCATCAAGGGCGAATCTCACCTCCTCGTCAACTTCTCAAACAAAGTATATGAGCCAAAGGACGAGCACATGGAGGCATACCTTGCGGATGTACGCAAAATTGAAAAGCAATTCTTGGATCTGGAACTGCAGCATGTGCTGCGGGGTGATACGTCTCGAATGTATCTATAATTTTTGATTGTTCCATGATATTATATTAGCAACCTTGGATGTTTTATATGCATTTATATGCTATTTTATATGATTTTTAGGACTAACCTATTAACCTAGAGCCCAGTGCCTATTTCTGTTTTTCCTTGTTTTTGAGTATCGCGGAAAAGGAAAACCAAACGGAGTCCAATTGACCTGAAACTTCACGGAACTTATTTTTGGACTAGAAGAAGCCCACGGAGTATCAGAGATGGACCAGAAGTGTCCCGGGCTGCCCACGAGGGTGGGGAGCGCGCCCACCCCCCTGGGCGCGCCCCCTGCCTCGTGGACAGCCCGGAGATCTAGCGACGTACTTCTTCCTCCTATATATACCCATATACCCTAAAAACTTCGGGGAGCAGAATAGATAGGGAGTTCTGCCGCCAGAAGCCTCCGTAGCCACCGAAAACCAATCTATACCCGTTCCGGCACCCTGCCGGAGGGGGGAATCCCTCTCCGGTGGCCATCTTCATCATCCCAGCGCTCTCCATGACGAGGAGGGAGTAGTTCTCCCTCGGGGCTGAGGGTATGTACCAGTAACTATGTGTTTGATCTCTCTCTCTCTCGTGTTCTTGAGGTGATACGATCTTGATGTATCACGAGCTTTGCTATTATAGTTGGATCTTATTATGTTTCTCCCCCTCTAGTCTCTTGTGATGAATTGAGTTTTCCCTTTCAAGTTATCTTATCAGATTGAGTCTTTAAGGATTTGAGAACACTTGATGTATGTCTTGCGTGGGATACTCGTGGTGACAATGGGGTATTCTATTGATCCACTTGATGTATGTTTTGGTGATTAACTAGCGGGTTCCATGACCTTGTGAAGTTATGCATAGGGGTTGGCACACGTTTTTGTCTTGACTCTCCGATAGAAACTTTGGGGCACTCTTTGAAGTACTTTTGTGTTGGTTGAATAGATGAATCTGAGATTGTGTGATGTATATCATATAATCATACCCACGGATAATTGAGGTGACATTGGAGTATCTATGTGACATTAGGGTTTTGGTTGATTTGTGTCTTAAGGTGTTATTCTAGTACGAACTCTATGATAGATCGAACGGAAAGAATAGCTTCATGTTATTTTACTACGGACTCTTGAATAGATCGATCAGAAAGGATAACTTTGAGGTGGTTTCGTACCCTACCATAATCTCTTGGTTTGTTCTCCGCTATTAGTGACTTTGGAGTGACTCTTTGTTGCATGTTGAGGGGTATTTATATGATCCAATTATGTTATTATTGTCGATAGAACTTGCACTAGTGAAAGTATGAACCCTAGGCCTTGTTTCCAAGAATTGCAATACCGTTTATGCTCACTTTTATTACTTGTTTCCTTGCTGTTTTTACATTTTCAGATTACAAATACCTATATCTACCATCCATATTGCACTTGTATCACCATCTCTTCGCCGAACTAGTGCACCTATACAATTTACCATTGTATTCGGTGTGTTGGGTACACAAGAGACTCTTTGTTATTTGGTTGCAGGGTTGTTTGAGAGAGACCATCTTCATCCTACGCCTCCCACGGATTGATAAACCTTAGGTCATCCACTTGAGGGAAATTTGCTACTGTCCTACAAACCGCTACACTTGGAGGCCCAACAACGTCTACAAGAAGAAGGTTGAGTTAGTGCTTGAAGGTATATCTTTAGATCTTGCAATTGAATCTTTTTGTTTCTTGTTTTAGCACTAGTTTAGTTTATAAAAGAAAACTACAAAAAATATGGAATTGAGTTTGCCTCATACACTTCATCTTTTTAATATCTTTCGTGAGTGTGATGCAAAGGGAAATTGTGCCAAGGTGTTAGAAGAAGAATGCATTAAAATGTTTGGCACTAAATCTTTGAATGATGAGCATGATTGCAATGTTATTAGTGTGAACTCTTTGAATATCGATAGTACTAATGATGATTGCACTAGTCATGATGAGAATGTCTCTCATAAGCATGTCGATTTTTGTGGAGTGCATAGAGTTTGCAAGTACACACCAATTAGGGAAGATAGATTTTTTAAGAGGCATAAGTACTTAGAAACTAAATGGTTGCAAGAAAGGCAAGATGTTTGAGCTGAAAATTTAAATTTTCTTAGCCTTACTTGTGAACTTTGCAATGAACATGGTCATTTAACCATCCGATGCAAATTGTTTCATGATCTAATCGTTTCCAAAAATTGTGATGATTTGATTTCCCTTGCACATCATAATGAACTTAGTTTTCTTATGGGTTATGAAGAAATGAAACGTATAACTAACTATCTTCCAGTATTTTCCTGTGATAAACTTCTTGATTTTGATCTAGAGGAAATTTATATGTATTGTGCGGTGAATTGTATTTAAAATCCTTATATTGCCAATTACATAAAGAAAAGAAAACAAATAGAAGATAAAGAGAATACTAATGAAAGGGAAGAGACCTCCCAATATCCTCCTATTATTTCTTATGATGAATCAGGTAACGAGGAGGAGCCTTCTATTCAACAAATCTCATTAATAAGGAGCTCTAAAAAGAGGATTGAACCCACACATGATGTGAAGAAGAAAAAGAAGAAACAAAGAAGTAAAGGTAAAACGGCATCCCTCCCAAATGATGTTGCTCCTATTACTCATTGTGATGATGATAATTGCTATACTATTGGTGTTGTCCATACTATTAATTATGAGAGTGATTATGCTTATGATATGAAAAGGCCCAAGCTTGGGGATGCTATGTTTGATGAAGATGATGTTTTTGAGAATATATTTGCTGCAGTTAATGTTTGTCCCAAGCTTGGGGATGCTACGTTTAATGAAGATGATATTTTTGGTCTCCCAAGTTTTGATATGCAAATTTATAATGATGATAGCATGCCTCCTACTTATGATGATTATAATGGTGAAAGTGGGTTTGGAAGAATGTCAACTTTAGGAAGTAATGATCCCACTATTTTGGAGGATGTTAAATCTTATTATGATAATTATGAAAGTGTATTCTGAGAGGTCATGACTTTATTTAGTGATGATTCCACTATCTTGGAAGAGGTTTCAATCGATTATGATGAGAACAAAGTTGCTACTTATGATAATTATTGTGATGATACATATGCTATAAAAAGTAGTGATGAATATATTTATAAAATGTGTCATAATTATGATTACCCTTTTTCTGAACATTACTCTTTTAATGTGGAAACAATTTATAGTATTCGAGTTTCTTATGATACTCTCACTATTCTGAATGAGAAGAATTTTGCTTATGTGGAGAGTAATAATATTTCTATGCTGGTAGATCATGAAAAGGATGCTTTTATGTGATGGTTATATCATTGAATTTATTCATGATGCTACTGAAAATTATTATGAGGGAGGACCATATGCTTGTAGGAATTGCAATAATATCAAGTTTCCTCTCTATGTGCTTAAAGTTTTTGAAGTTATGCTTGTTTTGCCTTCCTATGCTAGTTGATTATTGTTCTCATATGTTGTTTGCTCACAAAATCCCTATGCATAGGAAGTGGGTTAGACTTAAATGTGCTAGTCATATTCTTCATGATGCTCTCTTTATATTTCAATTCTTATCTTTTATGTGAGCATCATTGAAATCATTGAAATCATCATGCCCAACTAGGGGCGTTAAACGATAGTGCTTGTTGGGAGGCAACCCAAGTTTATTTTTTGTTCGTTGCTTTTTGTTCCTGTTTAGTAATAGATAATTTATCTAGCCTCTGTTTTTTTTGTGTTTTTATGTTTAATTAGTGTTTGTGCTAGCCTGGTGTCGGGTGGTAGGTGCGACATATGCCAACGGGTGGCTTATCATTGTGGGAGCCAGTAAGACATCGCTGGTGCCTGGAAACGGGATAAGGCGAAGACATGCACGCCGGCAGATCTTACCCAGCTTCGGGGCTCTCCGTGGAGATAACATCCCTACTGCTGCTCTGCGGGGTCTCCGCGTGATCACTAGATGAACAAGTGCTACACAATACTCCTTGAGCTGTTTGGTGGGAGGAGGAAGAAGGGCACGGCTAGCCTGTTTCCTCTCCTCGTGTGGTGTCTAAGACTAGCAGGGGGTCGAACCCTTTGCATGGGTGCCACGGGGGGTTTATATAGGCCTACCCCCCGGGGGTACAATGGTAATCCGACTGGGCGCGGGCCCCAGCCGTCTGTGACTGCGCTCACCGGCTTCTGCGCCGGCTGCTGGGGCCCACCGACTGGTGGGTCCCGCCGACTGCCGGCCCCTTGGTCGACAAGCAGGCCCCACTGTCCAGGGCCTGGTCGGCGGCTGGTTACTGTGGCTCCATCTTGTTGACGTGGGCTTCGTCGTGGTAAGCGCGGCGACAGTACCGCCGCCTGTCAGGCGATCGCTGTAGCCTCACCGCGTCTTGTCTCCTTAATGGGGCGTCTTCTTTGAGGGAGGCGGCAAGCTGGCTGCGGGGAGCCGGCTCTGTCTTGGGCTGACTGGTTGGAGGCGTGGCCGCCTTCGGGCATCTCTCTGCTCAAAGGGGCCCACCATCTGTGGGCCACGCTGGCGGCCCGTCGTGGGTGACACCAAAGTCATCATGGCAACAGTGCTGCGCCGGACGGGTCATGCCTACTCCGTACGGCGCACTGTGCCAGGCATGCTCTGGGATTCGGGGGTGGCAGGCTTCACTGTAGCCACGCCCCATCGCACCGCCGTTAGGTGGGTGCAAACTTTGAGGGTACGGTCTCGACCGCTTTATGGGAGTCGGCCTTCTCATGGCCGGCTTCTTGGAGTCGGCCTTCTCATGGCCGGCTTCTTGGAGTCGGCCTTCTCATGAGGGCTAAAGTCGGACCGCCTTCCGAAAGCCGGCCTGGGTGGCAGTCAGCAAGGGGAAGGCGGCCCCATGTCTTGGATTCTTGAGAGTCGGGCGGGCTCATAATTTTTTCAGAAGAGTTAGGGGAAGCCGGCTAGGCTACCCATGGCTATTTACTCCGACAGTAGTCCCCGAAGCTGATCGAGCTCCGAGGCGAGCAGGGGGACGAGAAGCTTGGTCAGCTTCCCATCCTGAAGAGCCGGCTTTGCGGGCGTATGCCGACTTCAGAGAGCCCCGCGTCTTGTAGGCGGGAGGAGGGGGGACCTGCATGCTGACCACGGGCCCTCCCGCGGCCACGTGGCAGCGGGATCCTGCGAGCGCACGCACGCGATGGGACGCCGCCGTAGTCCTGGGCCCGCCACCCACGAGCCTTGGTCCGGGCGCGGATCTTCCGTGGCCCACAGGGGCCGCTCGCCTTCTCGAGGCAGTTTTGTTTCGCTGTTAAGGCTCAATAATCGTGGGACGTGGGGAGTGGGCACGATCGATCCCCACGCTTCCCCATGCCGCGCCTCCTCGGCTCCGCCACGTCAGCCTATAAGTAGGGGGAGGAGGGAGAGCGACAGAGGTTCGCACGCTCTCTCTCGCTCCGCCCCTCCTAATCCTTGTTTCTTCCTCTTGTTGCCGCCACAGCCTCCCGTCTCAGCGCCGCCGCGTCTCTACATCGCCTCGCTCCCATGGCGTTGTCAAGCTCGTGGGACGGCTCCAACGTCCATGAAGACCATGTGGAGTTCCTCCGCCAGACTCGGCGCCTGCCCGGCGCCAACCTCGTGCAGGTCCGCCTGGCGCCGGCGACGAAGATCTCGCCGGCGCCGGAGGAGGGCGAGCGGGTCGTCTTCCGCTCGCACTGCCTGCGCGGTTTCAGCCTTCCGGCGAGCGGATTTCTGCGCTCCTTCCTCGAGTTCTACAACCTCCAGCCGCATCACCTCACGCCCAATGCGGTGATGCTGCTGTCGGCCTTCGTCTCCCTCTGCGAAGGCTTCTTGGGGCTGCTCCCCACGCTGGAGCTCTAGGGAGAGTTCTTCCAGAGCAAACTCGACACCGTCATCGCCGGCGTGCCCGCACCCTGCGGGGCCTTCATCACCATGAGGAGGGCGAGCGAGAACAATCCATTCCCGTCCATCCCCCTAATCCAGTCGGTGAAGGTCTGGCAAAAATCATACTTCTATGTGAGGAACGTCGCCGAGCAAGGAGAGTACATCAACCTGCCGGCTTAAATAGCTGGCCCGCCGGCTGGGAGGCAGCCCTCGTGGGGTTTCCGGTCCCGGTCACTGTCTCCGGCAGGGAACACCGCCGTCTCCCGGCTTCGGGTGATGATCCAGTCGGAAGGCCTGCGCGGGGCCGACTTGGTGGCCGCCTTCGTGGAGCGCCGGATTCTTCCTCTCCAAAGCCGGCCCCATATGATGTGTTAGATGAGTGGCCACTTCGACCCAAGCCGGCTGAGCACATGGGAAATGCCCCACGCGGAGGTGGCGCTCATGGTTAATTACATCGCCAACTGCAAGCTCGTTGGGGACTGGCAATACGGCAAGGCGCCATATTCTCGCGCCAATCCTCCGCCCGTGGTAAGCTTCTTTCTCTATCTTCTTTTTGTCATCAGCCGGCTTCGTGACGGCCGGCTTCTGACCAGTCGGTTCTTTTGAGCAGAACCCTCTTCTTCCACCGCCGGCCAGGGCGGCAGGGATTGAACGCCAGTATGCCCCCGACCGCACGGTGGACGACGTTGACGACCCGGACTTGGGGGCGGCCACCATGGAAGACGCCGTCATGGGGGACAACGCCGAGCCCGGAGGCTCAAGGTTCACCGCGAGCTTCGAGGACTGGCCGGACGATGCTGAAGCCGAAGTCGCGCCCCGTCGCCAGCCGGCGGCCGACTATCAGGGCGCGGGCTCGTCCATCGCACCGGCCGCCGGCGGTGCGCAGAAGCGCCGAGCCGCTTCAGGCCTCTTCGGCAGTCGGCCGAAGAAGTCCAAGCCCTCCACCGCGGCGACAAAACGAGACGAGGCGGCCGCGAAGGCGGCCCGCTTCCGCAAGGCGGTGAAGCAGCCTCAGGCGGTTTCAGCGTAAGTCACCGATTGCCTGGTCGCATGCCCTTCACCATTCTCTTTCTCTTCGAATATTCTTCTTAACTTTTTCTCGCTTGCTGGACAGGGCGCCACTTTCCCTTGAGCGGGGTCCGGGCGGCTCCGTCGTGGGGCCGGCTAGAGGGTCTTCGAGCTCCCGCCGCGTGGACCCCCGCGCCGATCTCAGGGAGGCCACAAAGCGGAACGCTCGCGAAGCGCGGGAGGAGCGCGAGGCGGCGGAGATGGCGGCCGCCCAGGCGGCGAGGGAGCAGGACGACGCGGCAGCCAAGGCCCAGACGGAGGCGGCTACCGCGGAGACGGAGGCGGAAAGCTCGCGCAACTAGCCTCCGCTGCTCGCCATTCCTCTCCGAGCCGTAGCCCCCGACACCCCATTGCCCTTGGCGGAGGAGATCGTCCAAGACCCGCGGCTGATGGAGAGGGGGGAGGACCCCGTGGCCTTCACGAGGAGAGCGCCGCCAGCAGCGCCAACCGGAGCGGGCCAAGGCGGCCAATCGTCAGCGGTGCCAGAGGGGCCGACCGGAGGTGAGCCGGAGAACAGAGCCGGCCTCGAGGTGCAGCCGGCGCGCAGGGGGAGGCGCCGCTCCGCCGGAGTTGCGCCGAGTCGTGGGCGCAGGCCAGTCGGCGGAAGATCTGGAGGCGGCCAGCACTGCCACGTCCGAGTGGACTCCCAGCGGGGGGACTGGCGAGCTGAATGTGGCGGCTCAAGGGGTCCGGAGCCGGCTGCAAGCTCAGGCCGCCCTGCTGCAACAGTTCACCCAAGAGTTCTTGTCGACGCGAGCCACCATCCGGGTGAGTCCTTCGTTCTTGGCTGCTTTGCTTTCTTAATTTCTTCCGTGGGGGCGCGTCAGCGCACCCACTGGGTGTAGTCCCCGAGAATCGGGCCGACTGCTGCGCAGTCGGGTCGGATCTTTCTCGACGGCTACCTTACTTTTCTTTTTTCTGAACTTTCAGGAATATCACAACCTTCGTGCTGCTGCCTTCAACTCCCAGGCTCGGGAGTTGAGCCGGAGGACCAACGACCTGGCCGACAGCCGAAGTAAGTACTCGAAATTGTCTGTCTCCTGTGGGGGCGTGTCAGCGCACCCATTGGGTGTAGTCCCCGAGATTCGGGCCGACTGCTGCGCAGTCGGGTCGGAACTTTCTTGACGACTCTTTCCTTATTGGTTTCTCTTTTTCTTTGTCTTCAGGGGCCAACGCCGACTTGAGGAAGGAGCTCGGCGAAGCAAAGGCCGCCCTTCATACCAAGGAGGCCGAGTACGCCGCCTTGGTCCAGGAACGGGATCGCCTAGCCAAGAAGCTGGCTGACCAAGAGGAGAGCCACAAGGCGGCCCTGCAGGCGGTGCAGGATAGCGAAGCCGCCTTGAAGGCGGAGTATGAGACCGAGGCGGCGAGCTGGTCTGAGACCCGGCGAGCCCTAGATGAAGGCTTCGGCCGGATCGAGGATTTGATCGATGGTAAGCCGCCTTCCTCGGCCCTCCCCTGCCCCTTGCCGCCTGGGTTTTTGGCTTATCTTGAGCTGCTGCTTGTTTTTTGGTGCAGACTACTTCCCCGGCTACTCCGCCTTCGCCGCCCAAAGCATTGAGGCCCATCGCAAGGCGCGTCGTCAGGCGGGGGCCAACATCACGCCGGATGCGAACCGGACACTTGAGGAGCAGCTCCTGGCTGTCCAGGCGCGGTTGCAGCCGGCTCATCGGATGCTTCGCCGGCTCCAACGTGCCGGGGCGCAAGTGTTGGCCGCCCTCTGGCCCGGCGAGATGATCCCCCGCACCCCAAGCCGAACTGCCGACTGGCTGGAGGTCACAGTTGGTCGCTTTGAGGCTTGGAAGGCGTCGGCGGCCCGCCTCGGAGCCGGGCGGGCGTTGGAGTTCGTTCGGGCTTGGTACCCAGGGCTGAGCCTGGACCAGCTGCGCACTTGGCGGATGAAGGCCGACGCGGAGCTGGAGGAGGTGAGGCCGGCTATCGCCCAGCGAGCTTCGACGATCGCCGAGTGCACCGATATCAGCATTTTCGCACCCGAAATCGATGATGACGGTGTTGCTCAGCTGGAGGAGTGGTTCGGGCTGAACCCGGTGGTGGGCGAGGACTCGGCGGAGGAGATTGCCTCCAGCGACGAAGGCGAGGATGACGAAGAGGAGGACGGCGAAGACGTCGAGCCGGCTGGTGGAACAACCGGCCGACCTCAGGCCGACCGTGCCTCCAGCAACGAGGCGCGTGGAAGCGCGCCCTCTGCGGGAGGCGGCAACCAAGCCGAAGTTCGCCAGCCGGACGCTCCTTCAGCCGGCACGACCGTCTCCGCCAACCAGTCCAGCTCGTCGGCCGCTCCACCAGCTTGACATGCTGTCTTTATCTTTCCTGCTTGTTGTCTTTTGAACAATCTTTGTTAAGTTTTCGCAGTTCCACCCACTGGGGGTGTATCCAAACTATGTTAAATGCTGGCCTCTCGAAGGTCTTTTATGTAAATATTATTATGTGCATGTTTGGTTTCCATTCGCGTATGCGTTTTCTCCTTAGGCTTTTTTCCTTTGCCGCCTTCCCTCTTTGGGGAGGCAAGTACTTGAGCTTTCTTGGATTGAAGTGAAGTGAATGGAAACCGGCCGGCCGGCTACTCTGGTAGCCATTCGGCGGTGGGAGAAAAACCGGCTTTTTTTATATTAGTCCATTAGTCCCTAGCCGTTTTTCGTGTGGGCGCCCGTTCCTGCCATTAACTCTTGCCAGCCGGACAGCCGGTTCTTCGAACTGTGACTTTTGGCAAGAGAAGGCTTGGGAGCCGGCGCACTACTTGTCTGACTGCGGGTAGGACTTCTAACATAACTCCAGTCGGCCAGTCCCCGAGCCGACTAGTCGAACTCGGTGCCGGACGAAATAAGTAAATGACATGACAAGGTCATAAGCATGATATTTTTCATTCACAAATAAGAGATGGCAGTCCCCGAGCCCTCCTCGGGGGGCCTATTGTCTCGTACTTAATACAAAAGTTAGCGTGATACATACTGCGGTTCATCAACTGTAAAATCTTCGAAGGAGGTTGGCGTTCCATGGTCGTTCCGACTCCTTGCCGGAGTCGTCTCTCTTGCGTGCCTTCGGCTTCTGTGCATCGATCAGGTAGTAGGAGTCGTTGCCTAGAGCTCGGCTGATGACGAAGGGGCCTTCCCAAGGGGCTGAGAGCTTGTGCTAGCCGGCTGTTCGCTGGATCAGCCGGAGCACAAGATCGCCCTCTTGGAAAGATCTTGGCCTGACCTTCCGGCTGTGGTAGCGGCGCAAACCCTGCTGGTAGATGGCAGACTGGCTGAGGGCTAACAGTCGGCTTTCTTCCAGCAGGTCGACGCCGTCTTCTCGTGCTTCCTTGGCCTCCGCTTCCATGTACATGGTTACTCGAGGCGAGTCGAACTCGATGTCAGTTGGGATGACCGCCTCGGCACCATATACAAGGAAGAAAGGGGTGAAGCCGGTTGACTTGTTTGGTGTAGTGCGCAGACTCCAGAGGACAGCCGGCAGCTCATCGAGCCAACAGCCGGCTGAGCGCTCTAGAGGTACGACCAGTCGAGGCTTGATACTAGAGAGGATGAGGCCGTTGGCTCGCTCGACCTGGCCGTTTGACTGCGGGTGGGCGACGGATGCTAAGTCCAGCCGGATACCTTGGGCTGTGCAGAAACGTGACAAGGCTCCTTTGGCAAAATTCATGCCATTGTCGGTGATGATGTTGTGCAGCACGCCATACCGAGTTGTTATGTCTGCTATGAATGTCACGGCAGTCGGCCCATTCAGCTTCTTGATCGGCTTTGCCTCAATCCACTTGGTGAATTTGTCCACGGCGACGAGCAAATGCGTCATGCCGCCGCGCGCTATCTTGAATGGGCCCACCATGTCCAGTCCCCAAACGGCGTAGGGCCAAGTGAGGGGAATGGTCTTGAGTGCCGAAGCCGGCACGTGTTGCTTGAAGCTAAAGAGTTGGCATCCCTTGCAATGTTTGACTAATTCTTTGGCGTCATCCAAAGCAGTCGGCCAGAAGAAACCATGGCGGAAGGCTTTGGCGACAAGTGATCTTGAGGCCGCATGGTGGCCGCATTCTCCTTGGTGAATGTCTCTGAGGATTGCAATGCCCTTCTCTTGCTCGACGCACCATTGGAGGATTCCAGTGACACTGCGCTTGACTAGTTCTCTGTTGATGATTGTGTATGCTCCGGCTCGACGTTGGACTTGTCGTGCTTCTGTTTCGTCAGCCGGCAGGTCTTGGTTTACTAGGAAGTTGAGGATGGACTGAGCCCATGACGGAGCCGTGACTTCTCCTACTGCCAATGTGGCTACTGCTACCAGGGTGGGCGGGCTAGGTGGTGAAATGCTGGAGTCGGCCGCCGGCTGTTGTGCTGGTGCAGTCCCCGGGCCGGCTACTGTAGTCCCCGAGCCGGGTGTGGCAGTCCCCGAGCCGGTTGCCGAAGTCCCCGGGCCGGCTGCGGGAGTCTTCGGTCGCCTGCTTGGTTCTTCGAGCCGGACCCGGCCGCATCGGGGTTAGGCGGCACGAAGATGGAGTCGGACTCTGGAGACGGCTTGATAGATGGCTTGAGGAGGCGTTGTAGAGCGACACCGGTTGGTATTGCTTGCCGAGTAGAGCCTATTCGAGCCAGAGCATCGGCTGGCTCGTTGTCAGCTTGCGGTACGTGGAGTAACTCGCACCCTTCAAAGTATCCGCTGAGTTGTTGGACCAGGAAGCGGTAGCTCGCCATATTTGCGTCCTTGGCGTCCTAGTCGCCGGATGATTGCTGGACCACCAAGTCCGAGTCGCCATAACATAGGATCCGGCGAATGCCAAGTTCTTTGGCAAGCCGGAGCCCGTGTATGAGCGCCTCGTACTCGGCCACGTTGTTGGAGGCAGCAAAGTGGATCTGTAGCGTGTATCTGAGCTTGTCGCCTTTGGGAGAGGTAAGGACGACGCCGGCTCCCAAGCCGGTGCGCATCTTGGACCCGTCGAAGTGCATGCGCCAATGGGTGGAGTCGGGAGCCGGCGGTAGGTACTGGGTCTCGGCCCAGTCGACGAGGAAGTCGGCCAGTGCTTGGAACTTGATGGCGGTGCGGGGCTGGTAGAAGATCGTGTAAGGGGCCAGCTCGATGGCCCATTTCGCCACCCGGCCGGATGCGTCCCGGCTGCCTATGATCTCGGCCAGCGGGGCGGTGCATACGACCGTGACGGGGTGCTCTTGAAAGTAGGGCTTCAGCCTCTTGGCGGTGAAGTACACGCCGTAACACATCTTCTGGTAGTGCGGGTAGCTCTGCTTTGAGGCGGACAGCACCTCACTCAGATAATACACCGGCCTCTGGACCGGCTGGGCTCGGCCTTCTTCTGGGCGTTGGACTACGATGACGGTGCTGACCACCCGGCTGGTTGCGGCGATGTAGAGAAGCATGGGCTCTTTCTCAGTCGGCGCCGCCAGAACGGGCGGCGTGGCCAGCATCTTCTTCAGCTCGTGAAAAGCTTGGTCGGCCTGGTCATTCCACTCGAAGTGAGTGCTCTTCTTCATGAGGCGGTAGAGGGGGAGAGCTTTCTCTCCGAGCCGGCTGATGAAGCGGTTCAAGGAAGCCAAGCACCCGGTGAACTTCTGAATGTCTCGAAGCTTGGTGGGGATCGCCATTCTCTCGATGGCCTTGATCTTCACCGGGTTGCATTCGATGCCGCGTTCGGAGACCAGGAAGCCTAGGAGCTGGCTGGCTGGCACTCCGAACACGCATTTCTCGGGGTTGAGCTTGATTTGAAATCGACGCAAGTTCTCAAACATTTCCTTGAGGTCTCCCAACAAGGTGCCGCGCTTCTCCGTCTTCACCATGATGTCGTCCACATAAACGTGAGCGTTTCTGCCGAGTTGCTTGAGGAGGCACTTCTGCATGCAACGCTGAAAAGTAGCACCGGCATTTCTCAAGCCGAATGTCATAGTCAGGTAGCAGAAGGCTCCAAATGGCGTGATGAAGGAGGTCTTCAGGCGGTCGTCCGGATCCAGCTTTATCTGGTGATATCCGGAGTAAGCATCCAAGAAACTCAACAGCTCGCATCCGGCTGTGGAGTCTATCACTTGGTCAATCCTTGGTAGGGCAAAGGGATCTTTGGGGCAGGCCTTGTTGAGACTTGTGTAGTGTATGCACATGCGCCACTTGTTGTTCTTCTTCAGCACGAGGACCGGGTTGGCAAGCCACTCTGGAAAGAAAACTTCCATAATGAAGCCGGCTGCCAAAAGCCGGGCTATCTCCTCCCCTACAATCCTGCATTTCTCCTCCGACAGTCGGCGAAGGGGTTGTCTGACTGGCTTTGCATCTTCTCGAACGTGTAGTTTGTGCTCGGCGAATTTCCTCGGAACACCCGGCATGTCCTTAGGGGACCATGCGAAGATGTCCCGATTCTCACGGAGGAAATCGGCGAGCTTGCCTTCCTATTTGCTGTTCAGGTTTGCCCCGATGACGGCAATCCTCTCTGGGTGCTCGGGGTCAAGGGGTATCTTCTTCGTCTCCTTGGCCGGCTGGAAGGATCCTTGAGCATCGTGCTCCTTGGGGTCGGGGGACACGGCCGACTGCTTGCCGGCTATGGCCACGACTCGGTCCAACATCTTCTTTTCCTCGGCAATCACAAGGGACTCGGCCAGCCTGCTGCCAGCTGCCGCGCACTTAGAGGACTTCTTGTAATCGCCGGCTACGGTGATGACGCCTTTGGTGCTTGGTATCTTCATCTTGAGGTATGCATAGTGGGGAACTGCCATGAATTTGGCCAAGGCAGGTCGGCCAAGCAATGCATGGTAAGGGCTCTCCAGGTCCACCACTTCAAACCAGATCGCTTCCCGACGGAAATGCTCCTTGTCCCCAAAAAGTACATCGATCTTGATCTTGCCAATGGGGGCGCAGGATAAGCCGGGTACGGTGCCATGAAACACTGTCCGAGTAGGCACGAGCTGCTTCGTCTTGACGTTTAGCTTCTCCAGGCTATCACGGTGCAGGATGTTGATGCTACTCCCGCCGTCTATCAACACACGGGAGAAGCGGGCGGCGCGTCTATCCGTTGCAAGGGTGGCTTCCAGGACCAAAGCATAAGAGCCGGGAGACGGCATCACCTCTGGATGGTCGGCCCGGCTCCGGCTGATGGGCTTTTCGGACCAATGCATGTGTCCGGCGGGGTTGGCAGCGACCATGCTGACTTCCTGGTGCTCTCGGCGCCTACGGCGCCGGTCTTCGTGCTGGCTGGTGAAGACGATGTAGGTTGCTTGCTCGTCGGGGAACTCGTCGTGCACGGCTCCGACTGCGGGCCGAGCGGCCGGAGGCGGCGGGGCCGGAGGCGACGGGCCGGCAGGCGGAGGCGGCATGAGCCCCTCGCCCTTAGAGATTCGGGTGAGCCAATGGCACTTCCGGATTGTGTGGTTGGACGGCTTCGCGCCGCTGTGGAATTTGCACGGGGCATCGAGAGTTTGTTCGTAGGAGAAAGCCGGCTGCCAAGCCGGCCTGCCGCCCTTGGGTTTCTTGGGCGCCGGACGCTCTTCAGGCGGCGCGTCTTCAACTGTGGCCACCTGCCGACTGGCGGGAGTCGGCGCGGGGCCCATGCGCTTGTGGTCGTTCGAGTGGGGGTGTCGGTCGGAATCCCCAGCCGGCATCTTGGGCGTCGGGTTAAGTACTTTCCCGGACGCGTCTAACCGAAGCTCGGTCTTCATCGAGGAGTCGGCGGTGGCGTACTTGTCTGCTATGTCCAGAAGCTCGTCGAGGGTAGCCGGCTCGTCGCAGAGGAGCTTGTGCTTGAGGAGGGTGCCCTCTCGGCATCCGGCTGTGAAGTACTCGATGGCTTGCACCTCGTGCACCCCCTTGCAAGAATTGCGGGGCTCGGCCCAACGCGTGAGGTAATCGCGAGTGGACTCGGCGGGGCCTTGTACACACAAGGAGAGCTGTCTGGGCTTGGGAGCCCGCTTGTAGGTGCTGGTGAAGTTGCGGATGAAAGCTTCGGTGAAATCTAGCCAGCTGGTGATGCTGAGAGGCTTGAGGATGTTGAGCCAGGTTCGCGCCGTGCCTTGCAGCATGAGGGGCACGTACTTCACGGCAACGCGCCGGTTGCCGTTGGCTATGCTGACCGCCGTGGAGTAGTCGATCAGCCAATCTTCCGGCTTCACGGAGCCATTGTACTTGGGCGTGTCTCTTGGGAGCGAGAACCCTTTGGGGAAGGGCTCGTCGCGGATGCGGGGGCCGAAACAAGGCGGGCCGACATCGTCTTCTTCTTCCAACACTAGGGATCGCGCCAGGCGGTCGATCCGATGGCGGGCGTCGTTCTCGCCGACTCCTTCGCGGCGACCTAGCCGGCTGCTGAGAGTCGGGTGCGCCACTGGCGGCGGGGCCGGATATCTCTCTCCACGGGGTCGAGGCGGCGGCGGGTTGCCCCGCCATTCCATGGCTCGGGGATGGCCGTCCGCATCTCGCTCGATGGAGATTCAGGTCCGGCAACGGCTGGCAGCCGGCTCTTTCTCGCGCCGCGCGCGGGTGTCGCTCGTAGCCGGCGTCTGGGACGTCGCGCCGTGATCTCGGCGCGGGGGAGGGCTTCCTGCGCGGGCGTCTGCTTCGCGCCACTGCGCGGCTACGTCGATCAGCTGCTGGATGCGCCGGATCATGTGGGGGAGGTCTTCGGCCTCCAAGCCGTCCAACTCGTCTACGGCCGCCTGGGCGGCACGCAAGTTCTCAAGCGGAGTGGCATAGACCGGGCGGTCAACTCCCAGCGTGTCGGCGATGACGGCGCCGCATTGCTTGACAAGGCCGGCCCGGCTTGGCCCGCCTGGGGCCGGCATGCCGAAGGCGGCACGGTCAGCTTCGCGCTGGTAGGCCTCAGTGAGGCGTCTTACGGAAGCCAGCCTCTGGCCCTCTGCGAGGAGGGCGAGGCGGCATGCCTCCAGTGCTTCGTCGTCGGCATCAGCCGGGAGGGGGGTGGACAAGTCATGGGCCGCCGCGTGCGGGGCGTCGTGGGCGCTCTCGCCGGCCGGGCCTCCGTGGCCGACAACCATCACTTCGGTGGTGACAACGTCACAGCCACCGGCTCGGGGAAGCGGGTCATCATAGATCGCGACATTGATGGGGAAGGCATCGAACGAGGCCGTGTCGGAGTCGACATGCATCGGGTCGATGGAGCCAACCGACTCCAGGTCCACAGCGGGCTCGCTGGAGACATGGATCTGGCCGAGAAGGTTGGCGAGGTGGTCGGTGCCCGCATCGGAGGCGAGCTCGTCGGAAATGAGGGTTTCGTTGAGGAGATCGGCGAGGCTGCTCGCCGCGCAGATGCTGGTGACGCCTTGCAGCGCGTCGTGGCAAGCGCCATCGGGCGTGCCGGGCTGGCTACGCTCGCTGAGGAGGAAGAGAGTTCTCGTCCAGAACAGGTCTCCGGACGACGGTGCACCTGGCCCCACGGTGGGCGCCAAATGTCGGGTGGTAGGTGCGACATATGCCAACGGGTGCCTTATCATTGTGGGAGCCAGTAAGACATCGCCGGTGCCTGGAAACGAGATAAGGCGAAGACATGCACGCCGGCGGATCTTACCCAGCTTCGGGGCTCTCCATGGAGATAACGTCCCTACTGCTGCTCTGCGGGGTCTCCGCATGATCACTAGATGAACAAGTGCTACACAATGCTCCTTGAGCTGTTTGGTGGGAGGAGGAAGAAGGGCACGGCTAGCCTGTTTCCTCTCCTCGTGTGGTGTCTAAGACTAGCAGGGGGTCGAACCCTTTGCATGGGTGCCCCGGGGGGGTTATATAGGCCTACCCCCCGGGGGTACAATGGTAATCCGACTGGGCGCGGGGCCTAGCCATCTGTGACTGCGCTCGCCGGCTTCTGCGCCGGCTGCTGGGGCCCGCCGACTGGTGGGTCCCGCCGGCTGCCGGCCCCTTGGTCGACAGGCAGGCCCCACTATCCAGGGCCTGGTCGGCGGTTGGTTACTGTGGCTCCATCTTGTTGACGTGGGCTTCGTCGTGGTAAGCGCGGCTACAGTACCGCCGCCTGTCAGGCGATCGCTGTAGCCTCACCGCGTCTTGTCTCCTTAATGGGGCGTCTTCTTCGAGGGAGGCGGCAAGCCGGCTGCGAGGAGCCGGCTCTGTCTTGGGCCGACTGGTTGGAGGCGTGGCCGCCTTCGGGCATCTCTCTGCTCAAAGGGGCCCACCATCTGTGGGCCACGCTGGCGGCCCGTCGTGGGTGACACCAAAGTCATCGTGGCAACAGTGCTGTGCCGGACGGGTCATGCCTACTCCGTACAGCGCACTGTGCCAGGCGTGCTCCGGGATTCGGGGGTGGCAGGCTTCACTGTAGCCACGCCCCATCGCACCGCCGTTAGGTGGGTGCAAACTTTGAGGGTACGATCTCGACCGCTTTATGGGAGTCGGCCTTCTCATGGCCGGCTTCTTGGAGTCGGCCTTCTCATGGTCGGCTTCTTGGAGTCGGCCTTCTCATGAGGGCTAAAGTCGGACTGCCTTCCGAAAGCCGGCCTAGGTGGCAGCCAGCAAGGGGAAGGCGGCCCCATGTCTTGGATTCTTGAGAGCCGGGCGGGCTCGTAATTTTTTCAGAAGGGCCAGGGGAAGCCGGCTAGGCTACCCATGGCTATTTACTCCGACACCTGGTCAGCCGCCTTTGACTTCCTGACGCAATGATGCAGTCATGCTGACGCAGTAATGGTTTTCTGGATTTAAAACAAATCAGGAAAATCCAGAAAATGTTATAAACTTCGAAAATTCATAGAAATTCAAACCTAGCTCAGATTGAAATAATTTATATATGAAAAATGATCAGAAAAATTCAATCTATCCATCTGTAACATTTTCATGCATGACAGACAAACCTGTACATGCTGTATATATGAAAACATATAAATGGCATATTTAAGAGCTTAATTTGGAGTTGCATTTGAACCCTTGGTTCAAATCGACTTCAACCAAATAAATGCTAGATGCATTAACTCAAACAACATCACATACTCATGCCATGTTCATGCATCATATTGTTGCATATGCTTGTGTTTGACTTTCGACACCATTCCTTCTCGATAGGTCCTGCTCCGGAGACCGATCCAGAGTACCTGTCAGTGGAGCAGTGCCCCCCTGTTGATCTACCAGGCAAGCAAACCCCCTTGTTCATTCCGATACAATCCTACTCTCTCGCTCCTGCTCTCATTTATTGCATTAGGACAATAACGATTCAACTGCTACTTTATGCTGCGGTAGTTGAACCCATTCCTCTGCATGACCTGTCATTGCCACAGTAAATAGTTAAAACCCACTAGCATGTGTAGGAGTTGATTGAGCCATGTTGTGTTCCTACCATGCATTGCCTGCTATTGCTTAGAGTATGTCATGTCGGATTCATCGGGAATGAATTAGAGTGTTACGATATGTTCTGGTACTGAGAGTTAAGCGTGTGGACATGATTTCGTAAAAGTAGTGGTGAGAGGCCATGTAGGAGTACATGGTGGGTTGTCTCATTGGGACCATCCTTAACAACTGAGTTCTATGTAAGTTGTCAATGACTAGCTACTACCACACATTGGGCTCCGGGCGCTCCAAGCTCTCTCGACTTATTAACCGCCTTGATCTCTGTCCAGGAGTTGCAAATAGTTTCTGGTGTTTGTAGGTAGTGCTATTTTTCTACCGAGTGGCACCCGGCAGGGTGGACTTTGGACAGACTAGGCACACATGGCCCGGTGTACCGAGTGGCACCCGGATGGTGTGCTCGGGAACCCTGCACACGTCGTTTGGGGCCGTGAGCGAAACCCCGGCCGGATCTCCTTGCGGATGGAACCCAAATTGGCGATAAACCTGGACTAGAGTCTTGTGTCGTTAGTCAGGTCGTGGCCGACACCCTCGCCAGGCTCCCGCTTGAAGGTTGCCGAGATACATGACGTGTATATGGTGATAAGTGGTGAGAGCGTGTGTGAAGAAGTACACCCCTGCAGGGTTATCATGATCTATTCGAATAGCCGTGTCCTTGGTTATGGACTTCTTGGATGCTTACGTGGTACATAGACAACTTAAAGTGGATACTCTAAAATGCTCAAGACAAGTGTGAGTGCTATGGATGGCCTTCTCGTAGAGAGACGGGGATGAATCCATAGTAGTGTATTGATGTGGTGATTAGTGGACTCGTGTGCGCTACCTCACCTCAAAGAAGTTTCTCGTTGTCGTAGAATAGGATAGCCACTGAGTCAAAGCTGGCTTGCTGCAACTAAACCCCACATTACCTTCTTGATACAAATGCAGGTATGATAGGATCTGATGTAAGTCTTGCTGAGTACCTTGTACTCACGTTTGCTTTATTTATGTTTTGCAGGTGAGACATCCGTCTCACTAGTAGTACCGCTTGTACTTTGACGAGTAGCTTGTTACCTCAGCTACAATCTTGTACCCTTGGGAGGGACTTGTAGATAGTCAAGCTTCTCAGCCTTTTTCTTTTGTAGTTGTCTGTACATAGACATGTAATGCTTCCGTTGCTTGTATGCTCTGAATGATGGGTCATGAGACCTCTGCTTGTATTAATGCTACGTGGCTCTTCTGGGCCTTTATCTATATGAGTTTGCGTTATGTTGTGATGCCATGTTGTACAACACATACTTGCATGTTATGCGTACGTGTGACATGTATTGCTATGTATGGGTTCCGAGAATCTAGCTGTTTATCCTTGGCAGCCTCTCTTATGGGGAAATGTAGTCTAGTGCTTCCTTGAGCCATAGTAGTCCGCTACAGCTCGGTTCACTGGAGTCCTGATAGCCCAGCACTACTGCTTAGGACACTTGACTGGCCGGCATGTGTTTCGCTTCGTTCCTGTGTCTGTCCCCTCGGGGAAATGTCATGCGGTGACATCCGGAGTCCTGCCTAGCCTACTACAGCCCGGGTTCCGCGGAGTCCTGTTAGCCCAGTGCTACAGCCCGGATTCACACGCTGCTGACCGACATGCTCGATGTGAATCATGTATGCCTGTCCCCATAGGTTAGTGCCTCTTTGGGTTCACGACTAGCCATGTCAGCCCGGGTTCTCTGTCATATGGATGCGAGCGACACAATCATATATGTGAGCCAAAAGGCACAAACGGTCCCGGGCCAGGGTAAGGCCTCACCCGTGGGAATACCGTGCGTGAGGCCGCAAAGTGATATGAGGTGTTACCGGCTAGATCGATGTGACTTGGAACCGGGGTCCCGACAACTTTGGTATCAGAGCCTGACTGCCTGTAGGATTACCAAGCCAACCTGGTCGAAGTTGGGTCTAGAAATTCTTTAGCTATATAGGGGAATTGATTGTGGAAGGGAACGTAAGGCTCTTTTTACTCCTTATACCTCATGTTTTCTGATCTGAGTCATCCTATCTTTCCTACGGGGTTAAGGAACTAGGCTTTCTCTTCCGTCTATCAGGATCACGTGTTACTACTCCGTAGTCTCTTAGGATTGGTTGATTAGAGTCATATTCTAGTTTTCAAGTACTTCCGGTGTAGTCTGTTTAGTAATATCTCAAAACCTTGAATGATGATGTTAAGTATGGTACTACCCCATCGTTTGCAAGATGTCTCATTTTTGAGCATTTTACTGCCGTTATGCTGCCGGAATTGTCCTAGGAGTTCAAGAGATAGTATTTTCCCTGTACTATATTCTACATCCTTCTGATGATGCTGAATCCATCCTTGTTTCCTTGGTTGGTTCTTCAGGATGACATCAGTTAACCGAAGTTCTATTGCTCGTAGTCGGAACCACGGAGATGGTAGGGATGAGGATCCTCCCAACCAGCCTTTGTTGGCAAAGCTCATGTTAGAGATGGAGAAGAACAAGCGAGAGTCTAACCGCTTGTTAGCACGTATTGAGGAGAACACCTCCCATCAGCACAAAGAGTCAGCGACCATCTATGATTTCATTGGCCTAAAATCACCTACCTTCCATCATTCCATTGAACCACTCGATGCAGATGACTAGCTTCGTAGTATCACTCACAAGCTGCATTCTGCGAACGTAGCTGAAAGTGACAAGGTCACCTATGCTGCTTATCACCTGGAAGGTCCTGCTAGTATTTGGTGGCAGAACTATGAGGCTATGCTTCCAGCTGGCCAGATAATCACCTGGAGAGATTTCACTGAGGCTTTTCGCGAGCATCACATTCCTCAGGCTCTCATTGACCGCAAGAGAGAAGAGTTCTGTAGTTTCACCCAAGACAAGATGGATGTTGATGCTTACAGTAGAGAGTTTGAGAACCTTGCCCGCTATGCTACAGAAGAGGTGTCCACGGACGCCAATTGCGGGCTAGGTTCTGGAAGGGTCTCAACCCCAAGTTGCGTCGTGATCTCCACTTGCATCATTGCAATACATTCCAGGCTCTTGTGAACAAGGCCATTCATGCAGAGACAACTCAACTCACTTACGAGCAGTCTCGTAAGCACACCCGTGGTTTGGGTTCTTCCTCCGGTTCTACTTCACAGAAGCGCCGGATTTGGATTCCGAACTCCTCTCTTCCACCTGGTTATTCACCGAGGCCCTCTTATGTGGCGCCTCACCCAGTTCAGTTACATGCTCCACCCAGGCCTACTGGTAGACCGCTTGTCAAAGCGGGTCCACGTCCTACTTTAGGGACTTGTTTCGCATGCGGAGAGCCAGGACACTATGCACGTGACTGCTCTCAAACCAACTATGCTCCACCACTGTCTGAGAAGTCTGTTGGCCGTGGAAAGCCATCACGCAAGATGATTAGTGTCGAGTCAGCTCCCACTGAACGTGGATGTGTGCATCACGTCTCAGCTAAAGACGCTCATGATCATTCGGATGTCGTTCTTGGTACAGTCCTTGTCAACTGTCATCCAGCTTCGGTTCTGTTCGATACCGGAGCATCTCACACCTTCATCTCTGAAGGCTATGCTCGTTTGCACGACATGTCATTTTGTGATATGCCAAATCCACTTGAAATCCAAACTCCAGGGTCTAGATGGCAAACTACCATAATAAGCCATGGTAATGAAATCCTTGTTGACAGACTTGTATTCCTTGCATCACTTGTATCTCTCAAGTCTTCAGATATTAACATCATCTTGGGTATGGATTGGATGATAGCTCATCATGCCAAGATTGATTGTTTCACCAGGTCTGTTCAGCTTACACACCCATATGGCAAGATAGTCACTGTCTCCACTAGAGTTGCAAAGCGTCAGCTCTATTCTCTTAATGCCAACCCTCTTCCGGACCTTGAAGATATCCCGGTAGTCCGTGACTTTTCGGATGTCTTTCCAGAGGAACTGCCAGGTATTCCACCTGATAGAGATGTAGAGTTTGTCATAGATCTTATCCCAGGAACCGCTCCAATCTCTAGGAGACCGTACAAGATGGCACCCTTACAACTAGCTGAGCTTAAGAAATAACTCGATGAATCCTTGCAAAAGGGTTTCATCCATCCTAGTTCTTCTCCCTGGGCTTGCCCCGTCCTCTTCGTCAAGAAGAAGGATGGTACGGACCGAATGGTTGTAGATTATCGTCCCGTTAATTTGGTCACGATAAAGAACAAGTATCCGCTCCCCAGGATCAACGACCTGTATGATCAGCTCGTTGGATCCTCAGTCTTTTCAAAGATGCATTTGAGGTTAGGCTACCATCAAATCAAGATCAGAAATGGGGACATTCCTAAGACGGCTTTTGTCACTAGTTATGGCTAGTACGAGTACACTGTCATGTCCTTTGGTCTAACCAATGCTCCAGCTACATTCTCTCGCTTGATGAACTCGATTTTCATGGAGTACTTAGATAAGTTCGTTGTGGTTTACCTCGATGATATTCTTATTTACTCGAAGAACAAGGAAGAGCATGCCAAACATCTTAGACTTGTGTTAGAGAAACTCAAAGAGCACTGCCTTTATGCCAAGTTCTCGAAGTGTGAATTTTGGTTGCCAGAAGTGACCTATCTCGGCCACGTGATCTCTGGTAAGGGCATTGCTGTCAATCCCGAGAGAGTTCAGTCTATTCTTGATTGGACTCCACCTGAAACGGTTAAGAAAGTTAGGAGTTTCCTTGGCCTAGGCAGTTATTGTCGCCGCTTCGTTGAGAACTTCTCCAAAGTGGCCAAACCTCTCACGGAACTTCTCAAGAAAGATAAAAAGTTTGAGTGGTCCCCATAGTGCGAGTATAGTTTTCGGGAACTGAAAAGATGCCTGACTTCTGCTCCCATACTTGTGCCACCCGATTTCACTAAAGACTTTGTTATCTACTGCGACGCCTCACGACAGGGACTAGGTTGCATTCTTATGCAAGATCGCCATGTGATTGCCTATGCATCTCGACAGTTGCATCCACATGAGGAGAATTATCCTATACATGATCTAGAGCTTGCAGCTGTAGTCTATGCACTTAAGACCTGGCGACATTACCTTCTTGGTAAGCGTTGCGAGATTTACATCGATCACCAGAGTCTCAAGTATATCTTCACCCAACCAGATTTGAACCTTAGGCAAAGACGTTGGTTGGAGTTGATCTCAGATTATGACTTAGGGATTACCTACACCCCGGGCAAGGGGAATGTCATGGCTGATGCGCTAAGTCGTAAGTCCTATTGCAACAATCTTATGTTGCAATAGGGCCAACCACTTCTCCATGAGGAGTTATGTAAGCTCAACCTTCACCTTGCTCCTCACGGATTCCTTTCTACCTTGGTGGCGAAACCTACTCTTGTGGATCAGATCATCTCTGCTTAGAAGCAGGATACGGGAATTTCCCGGATCAAGAGAAACATTAGCAAGGGAGTTGGTGGTAGTTTCTCTATAGATGATCGTGGTGTTGTTTTCTTTGAGAGTTGCTTGGTGGTTCCCAAGAATTAACATCTTCGATAATTAATCCTTAAGGAGGCGCATGAATCTCCTCTCACGATTCATCCCAGTAGTACTAAAATGTATCAGGACCTACGCCAGAGGTTCTGTTGGACTAGGATGATGAGAGAAATTGCTCAGTTCATTGCTAACTGTGATGTTTGTCGTCGCGTTAAGGCAGAGCATCAAAGGCCAGCTGGCACCCTTTAGCCTTTAGCTATTCCTGAGTGGAAATGGGATAAAGTTGGTATGAACTTCATCACCGGCTTTCCCAGGACCAAGAAAGGGAATAATGCTATCTTCATAGTCATTGATCGTCTTTCCGAAGTGGCTCACTTCCTACCTGTTCGAGAGAGTATCACTGCTAGTCAGCTCGCTGACTTATATATTTCTCGAATAGTGTCACTTCATGGTGTTCCACTAGAGATCAATTCAGACCATGGTAGTCCTTTCACTTCTCATTTCTGTGAGAGTTTCCAAACTGCCATGGGAACCCATCTTTCCTTCAGTACCGCTTTCCACCCTCAATCAAGTGGTCAGGTGGAAAGGGTCAACCAAGTTATCGAAGACATGCTCAGAGCTTGCATTATCTCATTCGGTATGGATTGGGAGAAGTGTCTTCCTTACGCCGAGTTTGCTTATAACAATAGCTACCAATCCAGCCTCAAGAAAGCTCCTTTTGAGGTTCTGTATGGACGAAGATGTCGAACACCTTTGAACTGGTCAGAAACCAGTGAAAGACAATTCTTTGGACCGGATATGATCCAGGAGGAAGAAGAGCAAGTTCGCATCATTCGTGAGAATTTGAAAACAGCCCAATCTCGTCAAAAGAGCCAGTATGACCGTCGTCATAAGGAAGTGGCTTATGAAGTTGGCGACAAGGCTTATCTTCAGGTTACTCCCTTGAAGGGTACCCATCATTTCGGTATCAAGGGCAAGTTGGCTCCTCGTTACATTGGTCCTTTTCGCATTCTCGCTAAATGAGGAGAGGTCTCCTACCAGTTGGAACTACCCCCACATCTTTCTCGAGTTCATGATGTCTTCCACGTCTCTCAACTCAGGCGTTGCTTCGTGGATCCTATCCGCGGAGTGGACCATGAAACGCTTGATCTCCAAGATAACCTCACATATCGAGAGTACCCTGTTCGCATTCTTGATCAAGCAGAGCGTGTCACTCGACGTCATAACATCAAGTTTCTCAAGGTTCAGTGGTCTCATCATTCCGAGAGAGAAGCTACTTGGGAGCGTGAAGATCGTCTTCGACTTGAGTACCCCGCTTTCTTTCCGCCAACTCCTGAATCTTGGGACGAGATTCTTTCGAGTGGGGGCGAGTTGTCAGATCCCTAGTTCTGGTATGACCTAGGCTAGCCTTCATGTTTGCATCATGTTTAAATTTCATTGAAATTTGAAATGGGGATTTGTGAAACCCTCAGAATCATTCTGGAAATGACCCAAATAAAAAAATTGCTCCAAAAAGGTCCAAGAAAATGCTCATGTTGCTCTCTTAAAATATTGGACAGAGATAAAAATCAAACCAACATTTTCAGGAGCTCATAAGTATTTATCTTGGGCATTTGGAATTAATGCAGTAATTATTTGCTTTGGATATATATTGTTATATATATATAATATTGTCCAAAAATTATGCCAGTACTTGAGGAGCTCAGGAATAATACCACTAGCCCCTGCAAAAGTTGGCATAAGAAAATAAAATGGTTTGCTATTTTTATTAAACCAAACAAATGTTAGAAAAATAGAAAATAGAAACAAAATAGAATGAAGGGAGAAACTTACCTGGCGCCTCTGGCCGGCCCGTTTCTGTTCTGGCCCAGCCCACCAGGGGCAGAGCCGTCTTCCTCCTCTTGCCAGTAGGCAGAGGGGAAGCGGTGCCCGACACCGTGCACGCCGGCACGCAGCTGCCTGCCTGGCTCCTCCTCGTCGCGCTCAGACGTCGCCACGCACCCCCTGGATCTTTTCCCCTCTCTCTCGCTCACTCTCCTCCTCCCCAGCTCTCACCCACGCGACCACCGCACGCAACTGGAGCCGCCGCTCGCCGTAGCCATGGCCACCGGCCACTCCACTCCCTGCCGATGAGTCCCCGAGCTCCGCATCGTCATCCTCTTCATCCATGTCGAGCCAAGCAACCAGAGATGAACCACAACACCGTCCCCAACGTTTTCTTCGACCTCGGTACCCGGAGGTCCTTGCCGTCGATTCACCTCGTCCAGGCCTCCCCCGAGCTCGCGCTTGACGCCATCGAGACCGCTGTGAGATGTCCTCCGTCTTCCCTCCTTCCTCGTGCTTGATTCCGTGCCGTAGCCCTGCTACCCGTCGCAACCGCGAGCGCCTCGCCGCCGGCCATGTCGCCGCCGTGTCCAGGGCCGCCGTAGCTAACGCCCGAGCACACCACCATGCTCAGTGCAACGCCGGGAGGCCGTAGAGGCCCTCCGCAGCCCCTGCCGTGCCCTGCAGCCACATCCCGCCCGGAGCCATGCTCCGGCCGCCGCTGCGAGCTCCGCTCCGGCGAGCTCCGGCCACCCCGCGTCCTCCCGTTGCCTCCCCTAGATGCCCGAGAGCCCGGGCTACGCCCCGGTGCCCTTAGCCGCCGCCCCCGTGGCCTGAATCGTGGACACCGCCGCGTCCAGAGGTCGCCGGCGACGACCTCGCCTGCCTGACATGAGGGCCCGACCTGCTAGGTGATTAGCTTAAGGCTAATCACCATTTTGCTAACCCCTTGACACTGACAGTGGGCCCTGGCGCCCTAATCTTTTAGTTAAATTAGAAATAATCCCCCCTATTTAACCTGTGACACTGACATGTGGACCCCACACATCAGGTTTGACCTGGTCAGCCGCCTTTGACTTGCTGACGCAATGTTGCTGTCATGCTGACGCAGTAATGATTTTCTGGATTTAAAATAAATCAGGAAAATCCAGAAAATGTTATAAACTTCAAAAATTCATAGAAATTCAACCGTAGCTCAGATTGAAATAATTTATATATGAAAAATGATTAGAAAAATTCAATCTATCCATCTATACCATTTTCATGCATGACAAACCAACCTATACATGTTGTATATATGAAAACATATAAATGGCATATTTAAGAGCTTAATTTGGAGTTGCATTTGAACCCTTGGTTCAAATGGACTTCAACCAAATAAATGCTAGATGCATTAACTCAAACAACATCACATACTCATGCCATGTCCATGCATCATGTTGTTGCGTATGCTTGTGTTTGACTTTCGACACCGTTCCTTCTCGATAGGTCCTACTCCGGAGACCGATCCAGAGTACCTGTCAGTGGAACAGTGCCCCCACTGTTGATCTACTAGGCAAGCAAACCCCCTTGTTCATTCCGATACAATCCTACTCTCTCGCTCCTGCTCTCATTTATGGCATTAGGACAACAACGATTCAACTGCTACTTTATGTTGTGGTAGTTGAACCCATTCCTCTGTATGACCTGTCATTGCCATAGTAAATAGTTAGAACCCACTAGCATGTGTAGGAGTTGATTGAGACATGTTGTGTTCCTACCATGCATTGCCTGCTATTGCTTAGAGTATGTCAGGTCTGATTCATCGGGAATGAATTGGAGTGTTACGATATGTTCTGGTGCTGAGAGTTAAGCGTGTGAACACGATTTGCTAAAGGTAGCGGTGTGAGGGCATGTAGGAGTACATGGTGAGTTGTCTTATTGGCACCGTCCTTAAGAACTGAGTTCTGTGTAAGTTGTCCAATTACTAGCTACTACCACTCATTGGGCTCCGGGCTCTCCAAGCTCTCTCGACTTATTAACCGCCTTGATCTCTGTCCAGGAGTTGCAAATAGTTTCTGGTGTTCGTAGGTAGTGCTATTTTTCTACAGAGTGGCACCCGGCAGGGTGGACTTGGGAC
This sequence comes from Triticum dicoccoides, assembly GCF_002162155.2. Taxonomy (NCBI): domain Eukaryota; kingdom Viridiplantae; phylum Streptophyta; class Magnoliopsida; order Poales; family Poaceae; genus Triticum; species Triticum dicoccoides. Next base: position 407,363,276 of record NC_041390.1, on the reverse strand, counting down.
AGACTAGGCACACGTGGCCCAGTGTACCGAGTGGCACCCGGATGGTGGACTCGGGAACCCTATACACATCGTTTGGGGCAGTGAGCGAAACCCCGGCCGGATCTCCTTACGGATGGAACCCGAATAGGTGATAAACCTGGACTAGAGTCTTGTGTGGTTAGTCAGGTCGTGGCCGACACCCTCGTCAGGCTTCCGCTTGAAGGTTGCCGAGATACATGACGTGTATATGGTGATAAGTGGTGAGAGCGTGTGTGAAGAAGTACACCCCTGCAGGGTTATCATGATCTATTCGAATAGCCGTGTCCTCGGTTATGGACTTCTTGGATGCTTACGTGGTACATAGACAACTTAATGTGGATACTCTAAAATGCTCAAGACAAGTATGAGTGCTATGGATGGCCTTCTCATAGAGAGACGAGGATGAATCCATAGTAGTGTATTGATGTGGTGATTAGTAGACTCGTGTGCGCTGCCTCACCTCAAAGAAGTTTCTCGTTGTCGTAGAACAGGATAGCCACTGAGTCAAAGCTGGCTTGCTGCAACTAAACCCCACATTACCTTCTTGATACAAATGCATGTATGATAGGATCTAATGTAAGTCTTGCTGAGTACCTTGTACTCACGTTTGCTTTATTTATGTTTTGCAGGTGAGACATCTGTCTCACTAGTAGTACCGCTTGGACTCCGACGAGTAGCTTGTTACCTCAGCTACGATCTTGTACCCTTGGGAGGGACTTGTAGATAGTCAGGCTTCTCAGCCTTTTTCTTTTGTAGTTGTCTGTACATAGACATGTAATGCTTCCGCTGCTTGTATGCTCTGAATGATGGGTCATGAGACCTCTGCTTGTATTAATGCTATGTGGCTCTTTTGGGCCTTTATCTATATGAGTTTGCGTTATGTTGTGATGCCATGTTGTACAGCACATACTTGCATGTTATGTGTACGTGTGACATGTATTGCTATGTGTGGGGTCCGACAATCTTGCTGTTTATCCTTGGCAGCCTCTCTTATGGGGAAATGTAGTCTAGTGCTTCCTTGAGCCATAGTAGTCTGCTACAACCCAGTTCACTGGAGTCCTAATAGCCCAGCACTACTGCTCAGGACACTTGACTGGTCGGCATGTGTTTCGCTTCGTTCCTTTGTCTGTCCCCTCGGGGAAATGTCACGCGGTGACATCCGGAGTCCTGCCTAGCCTGCTATAGCCCGGGTTCCCCGGAGTCCTATTAGGCCAGTGCTACCGCCTGGATTCACACGCTGCTGACCGACATGCTCGATGTGAATCATGTATGCCTGTCCCCATAGGTTAGTGCCGCTTTGGGTCACGACTAGCCATGTCGGCCCGGGTTCTCTGTAGAATGGATGCTAGTGACACAATCATATACATGAGCCAAAAGGCGCAAACGGTCCCGGGCCAGGGTAAGGCGACACCCATGGGAATACCATGCGTGAGGCCACAAAGTGATATGAGGTGTTACCGGCTAGATCGATGTGACTTGGAATTGGGGTCCCGACATTCCCATAGCCATTCCTAGATATATTGCCATGCAACTTTCCATTGTTCCGTTTATTATGACACGCTCCATCATTGTCATATTGCTTTGCATGATCGTGTAGTTGAAATCGTATTTGTGGCAAAGCCACCATTCATAATTCTTTCATACATGTCACTCATGAGTCATTGCACATCCCGGTACACCACCGGAGGCATTCATATAGAGTCATATCTTGTTCTAAGTATCGACTTGTAATTCTTGAGTTGTAAGTAAATAAAAGTGTGATGATCATCCTTATTAGAGCATTGTCCCAGTGAGGAAAGGATGATGGAGACTATGATTCCCCCACAAGTCGGGATGAGACTCCGGACAAAAAATAAAAAAAGAGAAAAAAAGGAGAAAGACCATAAAAAAAGAGAAGGCCCAAAAAAACAAAAAATGAGAGAAAAAGAGAGAAGGGGCAATGCTACTATCCTTTTACCACACTTGTGCTTCAAAGTAGCACCATGATCTTCATGATAAAGAATCTCCTATTTTGTCACTTTCATATACTAGTGGGAATCTTTCATTATAGAACTTGGCTTGTATATTCCAATGATGGGCTTCCTCAAAATGCCCTAGTGAAAGTGCAACTATCCCTGGGTGGTTTTGGTAATTCCTAACAACATATAGCTCATTGAGCTAACATTATTCCAAGATTAATATTTCAGGAAAAGCTCAATGAATGGCATGGCATGGATGAGGAAAGTGGACCCCTCAAAATACTAAGGACAAAAAGATTTGTTCAAGCTCAAAGCTCAAGACTCTACATTTTATATTTTAGTGATCCAAGATCACACTGAGTCTATAGGAAAAGCCAATACTATCAAGGAGGGATGAGGTGTTGCTTGATGGGTTCTTGCTTCATAGTGCTTAGTGATATGCTCCAAAACCCTCAACTACCTTCCCACATCCACATATGACCTAAACCAAAAGTCAAACTTGGCCCCACCGATTCTTTCTATCCGGCGCCACCGAGTTCAGATGTCATAGCCACTGCCACAAACCCTAGGCAAATCGGTCTCACCGATAGGTATCTCGGTCACACCGAGATGGGGTTGTAATCTCTCTATTTCCCTTCATAACGTTTTGGTCCTACCGAGATGAGCGATCGGTCCCATCAAGATTGCAATGTAAACTCTCTGTTTCCCTTTTGTAACATTTCGGTCCCACCGAAATGAGCAAATCGGTCCCACCGAGTTTACCTGACCAACTCTCTGGTTAGCTGATTACCAAAATCAGTCCCACCGAGTTTGTGTAATCGGTCACACTGAGATTACGTTATGCCCTAACCCTAACCATATCGGTCGTACCGAGTTGCATCTCAGTCCCACCAAAAATCCTAACGGTCACTAGGTTTGCTAAATCGGTCCAACCGAGTTTCTCAATTCGGTCTCACCGAGATTGGTAAATTGTGTGTAATGGTTAGTTTTTGTGTGGAGGCTATATATACCCCTCCACCCACTCTTCATTCGTGGAGAGAGCCATCAGAACATACCTACACTTCCAATACACATTTTCTGAGAGAGAACCACCTACTCATGTGTTGAGGCCAAGATATTCCATTCTCACCATATGAATCTTGCTCTCTAGCCTTCCCCAAGTTGCTTTCCACTCAAATCTTCTTTCCACCAAATCCATATCCTGTGAGAGAGAGTTGAGTGTTGGGGAGACTATCATTTGAAGCACAAGAGCAAGGAGTTCATCATCAACACACCATTTGTTACTTCTTGGAGAGTTGTGTCTCCTAGATTGGCTAGGTGTCACTTGGGAGCCTCCGACAAGATTGTGGAGTTGAACCAAGGAGTTTGTAAGGGCAAGGAGATCGCCTACTTCCTGAAGATCTACCACTAGTGAGGCAAGTCCTTCATGGGCGATGGCCATGCTGGGATAGAAAAGGTTGCTTCTTCGTGGACCCTTCGTGGGTGGAGCCCTCCATGGTCTCGCGCAACCGTTACCCTTCGTGGGTTGAAGTCTCCATCAACGTCGATGTACGATAGCACCACCTATCGGAACCACGACAAAAACATCCATGTATCCAATTGAGTTTGAATTCTCCAAACCCCTCCCTTTACATTCTTGCAAGTTGCATGCTTTACTTTCCGCTGCTCATAGACTCTTTGCATGCTTGCTTGAATTGTGTTAAGATTGCTTGACTTGTGCTAAGATAGCTAATATCGGCCAAAGAATAAAATTGGGAGAAGGATAGATTTTTTAATTGGTCAAGTAGTCTAATCACCCCCTCTAGACATACTTTCGATCCTACAAGTGGTATCAAAGCTTCGGTCTCCATTTTCTTTGATTTCCACAGCTTTTGGTGGTCATAGCCTTGGTTTCACAATCTAGGAGAGTATGGCGTCTAGCGAGGGAAATTACCACCGTAGAGGTCCTTACTTTGATGGTACTAATTTTGCTAGTTGGAACCATAAGATGAAAATGCATATTCTTGGACATAACCCCGCCGTTTGGGCTATTGTGTGTGTTGACTTGCAAGGTGAATTCTTTGATGGGAGAGAACCAAATCATGAAGCTACCGCAGAAGAGTTGAATATGCTACAATACAATGCTCAAGCTTGTGATATCCTCTTCAACGGATTGTGCCCGAAAGAATTCAATAAAATCAGCCGTCTTGAGAATGCAAAGGAAATTTGGGATACTTTGATTGATATGCACGAAGGTACCGACTCCGTCAAGGAATCCAAGTTTGATATGCTTCAAAGTCAACTTGACAAGTTCCAAATGAAGGATGGTGAAGGTGTCACTGAAATGTACTCTAGGCTTGCTCTTATCACAAATGAGATTGCCGTCTTAGGAAGTGAAGAGATGACTGACAAATTCATCATCAAGAAGATACTAAGAGCCTTGGATGGAAAATATGATACCGTATGCACATTGATCCAAATGATGCCAAATTACAAAGATCTCAAGCCAACGGAAGTCATTGGAAGAATTGTTGCTCATGAGATGTCACTCAAGGATAAGGAGGACCTCCATAACAAGTTAAGTGGTGCTTACAAAGCCTCATGTGAAGCCCCCACATCATCAAGTGAGAAACAAACCTTCAATGAAGAATTGAGCTTAATGGTGAAGAACTTCAACAAGTTCTACAAGAATAGAAGCAAAGAGAGAAGTTCCAAGTCAAGGTCCTACAATGACAAAAGATCTTCTAGTCGAGAGCGAAACTGCTACAATTGTGGAAGGCCCGGACACTACTCCAATGAGTGTACGGCTCCCCACAAGAGAAGAGAAGATTCTCCCAAAAGAAGAAGTAGAAGAGAAGAATCACCATCAAGGGAGAGAAGGAGTAGGGATGATCGATATGAACGAAGACCCTCTCGGAGAAGCAAGGATTCGGAAAGGAAGGACAAGTCATCAAGGAGCTACACAAAACGAAGACATCAAGCTCATGTTGGTGAATGGGTATCGGGCTCCGACTCCGACAATTACTCCGAGAGAAGCTATCACTCCGACTCCGAATATACTCAAGATGAAGGTGTTGCCGGTCTAGCACTTGTGTCAACCAACTCCTAGGACATATTTGATTCACTAAATGAAGGAATTGGAAGATGCTTCATGGCCAAAGGTCCAAAGGTATCACACCCTGAGTATGTTGATTTCAATAGTGATGAAGATGACTTGTTAGGTGATGATGATTTACTTGTTGACAACTATAGTGATGAATACTATGATGAAACGAATGACAATGATAAGGAGAAGATTGAGTCTCTAACTAAAGAACTAAACACTCTTAAAGTTATCTCATGAAACTATCTTAGGAGATCATCGAGAACTTTTAAGGACTCATGAGAAATTACGTTTTGAGAAGCTCAACCTTGAGCAAGAGCATGAGTTCTTAAAGGCAATCAATGATGATCTTTGCAAGAAAAGTTCTTCTTACATTGCCAAGCGTTTACTCTTATCCACTTACATGCCTCAAGCCAAGTCTAGTAACAAGAACAAGAAAGATTCTTCCTCTAGTAGTAACAATAATCATGCTAAATCTAATATTGTTGCTTCTAGTAGTTCTCTTGATTCCACTAATGATTTTCTTAGCCAAGTTACACTTGAGCAAGAAAATATCTTATTGAAGGGAATCATAGAGAAAGGTGTTTACAAGAGCCTTGCCGGGAGTAAGCAATTCCAGGAAATTGTACGCAAGCAAGGAAGGCACCGGAAGAATCAAGGTACTGGTTTTGAACGAAAGTTCAATGCCAATGGAGTTGAGTGGGAAGAAGATCAATACCCCAATACGAAGTTTGTTCCTCAACAAGAAAAGTATGATCCTACTTCTTTCAAAGGGATACAAGCTCAAGATGATCTTCCACCACAAGACCACAAGCAAAAAGGCAAGGACAAGCTTCAAGAGGAAATTGATGCATTTGAAGAAGCTCCTAAGGCCTGGTCAAGTGGGTTCCCAAGACTACATCAAGTTCCACTTGATCAAGTACAACTACAACTCCGAGGATTCCCATCAAGATGGTGTGGATCCTGAAGAAGAAGAACTAGAGAGTTCTTGAGGGTGACTCCGCCAACATACTTCACTCTTATCATTTTGGCAAGAACAAGTGCAATCAACTTCCACATCTTGCACTAGTTCAAGGAGTCACAAACCCTCTTGTTGGTAAGACAAGGGACAAGGTAACATAATGCTCTCATAGACATCATCTTGTGTGTGCATCAATCTATGTCTATGTATATCCTTGTTTCTTCCTTGTGGTACTAACCCGTGTAGGTATTGAAAGTGCAACTCACTCCAAAGGATAGCCCCGAATGATATACATCAACTTAGTGCATCCACATCTTCAACACCTACATGAAGTCGTCATCGACAAGACCCAAGGTTAGTTCATCCCTCTTAAGGGGGGATCTCACATATAGGGGGAGATTTACTCTAACAATTGAGTTAAAGCAACTCTAATGGTGTGAAAACAACAACGCTTTATGTAAAAGTGGTAACCCCACTTGTGCTTAAATGATGAGTATGACCTATGATCAAATGTTCTCATTTGACTCCTAAGTCAATATACTCATATATAGATGACCTAGTCATCGCCAATTGCTTGATAGATGCTAAAATTGTTTGTCCATGCTTTGCCACATATTTCATTTGTCATTTTATTGCGTGAGCATGTTGGTTGCATAATTTACTCATTCGAGGACATCCACTTGTTGTTTTGATTGATTGGTTTCCTTTTCTTTTGGCCCAGTGGATGGACAAGAATGCCTAAGAACCTTCTCTAGCTATCTATGCTTTTCTCGTATCAAACTCTATTCATGCAGCATCACAAAGTTTGATCAAGTCAGATTCGAACCACTCTGTGTGAGGAGCACTCGGAGTCCCCGATTCGTCATAGACTTAAACTTCCAAACCTTCGTTGTGTGTTTCGGTCTGACCGATTCATCCATTTCGGTCATACCGAGATCACTAAGTCGATCTAGGTTTTCAATGTCGGTGCAACATATTCGAACTTTTCGGTCACATCGAGTTTCAGTAACTGCTTGCAGTTATGAATCTCGATGCCACCGAGTTGTTCCACTCGGTCACACCGACAGGGTCAGGCTATATATATCCATGGGTCAAATTTTGGAAAACTTTCCGAACCTCCTCGCCTGCGCTTAGCCTGCTCTGCCTCCCTGGGTCTCCGGATCGTCCTCCTCGTCGCCAGTTGCCTCTTGTCGCTGGTCTCCGCCGCCATCAACGGGAATCATCCCCGCCGTTGCCGCCGTAGAAAGTTCATCACCGAACTAGGGTATGGACTTGAACTTTGTGCTGTTCTAACTCCGATTCCCTAGAACATTGCTTTGCCATTAATCTTGCCACGATTGAAACCATTTTATCCATCGAAAACACTCTGTAGTTTAGTCGTGAATTGAAATTTTAGGGTTAGGTTTCCGCCGAAACCATCTCGGACCGACCGAGTTGATGAAATCGGTTCCACCGATTTGGCTCAGGCCATTGCACATGTGATTCTCGGTCTGACCAAGAATTGCAAATCGGTGTGATCGAGTTCAACACTTTGTGAAACCCTAGCAGTCTCGGTGCCACCGAACTGTGACTCGGTCTGACCGAGTTCACTAGTTTAGGTTCCAAAAGCTGCTTCGGTATCACCGAGTTTGCAAATTGGTAGATCTGAAATGCTTTCTGTGGAAAACTAAAACTAAGTTTTTAATTCATTCTTTTGCAAAAAAACCTCTGTATTTTGTGATGCTCATCCACTCTACCTCATCTATAATCTATTCACAGGGTCTGATGTCAGTGTTTGCATCATGCCAGATCAGAGTGACAGTCAGAACAAGTCAGAGGAGCAGGTTCACTTGAGTGAGGGCACTAGTCCCTCTAGCAGCTCAGATGATGGCAGCAGGAGCACACCAAGCAATCAGCCAAAGGCTGCCACCAGGGCCAGCAAGAAAAGAACCTCATAGTCAGAGGATGAGGACTATGTGGCTGAGGAAGAAGAAACCATCTCAAAGAGGAAAGTCCCGAAGAAGGAATATGGCACAGCTGCTGCCACCAAGCTAGGAATGAAGCAAAAGGTTCCTGCCAAGAGAGCTCCCATGTCTAAGGCCAGAGCATCTACTCAAGAGACTTTGGGATCTGCACCCAAAGAGCAGGTTGGGGCAGAAAAGAAAAGGAAAGAGAGGGTCAAGAAGACCACTGCCAGAGTGCTTGGGAGATCTTCAATAATGAAAGACTCTGAAGAAGAGGAAGAGGAAGAGGATGCTGCACCAGCACCTAAGGAACAGAAACTTATGGGAGATGCCATAAGATCAGGGGCTGCTTCATCTAATCCCAAAGGAACTTCTAAGCCAGCTGCTCCAAAACCCAAAACTGCACCAAAGAGGAGTACCAGGAACATTCCAGCTGCTGAGAAAAACAAGGCCCTAGTGCCTGAAACTGATGCTGAAGAATAAGATGATGAAACACATGTTTTGAGGAAGTTAAAGCCAAAAATTCCAGATCATAATGATGCTCATCCTGTAGCAGAAAACATGAAGATCAGGAAGGACTCAGGATTGAGGCTATGGAGAGAGTCTGATCCATATGCCACCGGAAGGAGAACTGCTTTGGACTACAGGTTCCATACCAAAGAACATCAGGATTTTTATGAGACAGTGTTGCTTGACAAGAATCCAATAGTATGTGACATGAGATGGGTCAACTAGGAGTACATCAAGGAGAATGAAGAACATTATCCTTGAGTATATGACAGTTTCAAGGCTTGTGGAGTTGATGAGTTTGTGGCTCAGAAGCTCACAAAGTGGAATGATGAGCTTATCATGTAGTTCTACTCCACAGCTCACTTCTACCCAGATGGCAAGATAGTCTGGATGTCTGAAGGCACTAGATACCAGTCAACAGTAGCAGAATGGGCTCAATTGATCAATGCTCCTGAGGAGAATGAAGATGACTTGGATGTCTATGCCAAGAAGAAGGATCACAACTCCATGGCTAGCATGTATAAGGAGATTCCTGATGCAGATCTTGAGACTCACCAATTTGGATCAGTGAAACAACTGCTGTCAGGACTGCCTACTATCAATTGGATCCTCAGGCACACTCTTCTGTCCAAGTCTGGTGATCACAGAATGATCATAGGCCACTCCATCAATCTGCTACATATATTTGATGTGCCACAAAAGTTCAAGGTCATGAGTCTTATAGTTGAAACTATCAAGAGGACAGCTGCTGACCAAAAGAGAAGTTGTGGGTATGCACCACATATCTAGGAGTTTTTAACTCCAAGATGGGCATTGGCACATACTTGTTGGACAAGGAGCACATGCCTATCTATCTAGATTTTGAGGACAACCAAGTGGTCATGAATGAGGATGAACCATCTTCTGTGCATGTTCAAGCAAAGAGGGAGAAGGCAAAGGCTAAGAAAGCTGCAAAGATGCCAACCATGGAAGAGGCATCTCAGTATCTTCTGAAGAGCAAGCAAGATCAGCTCGGCTACTTGATTGCATCCACTCTAAGGATTGAGAAAGGGCTGGCCACCCTGATTCAAAACCAGGAGAGCTTGGAAAGGATCATGGAGCAGAAGTTCTATGACATGGATGTGAAGATAACTGAGATCCAGTCTGTTGTGGAGCAACTTTAGGATGATATGCAGGAGAGGAAGGGCAAGACAACCATTGATGCTTTTGCTAGAGTGCCCAGAGGACAAAGATCTGCTACAGTGCATGTTCCAGACACCAGAGCAACTTCATCTGCACTAGCAACAACTTCAGTGCCACTAGCTCCAGCACCTACTCCGCCAGCTCCATCTACATCGATTGAAGCCTTCGTTCTTGGAGTTATCCGGACACCACCACCTGAAGACCAAGCCTGAGAGATGATTTAGTGCTATGCATTTTCTAGGAACTTTTTGGTAACTTGTAGCCAAAGGGGGAGAAAAATGTATAGATCATAGACTTCGAGAGAGAGCGTTGCTGTTTTTTAATTCTCTCTTGCTTTGGTAGTTGAACTTTATTTGCTTTGCTTGTTTGAGATACTTTCTGTCTGTGTGATACTTGGATGATCATGTGTGTTTGATCATATGCTACATTAATGCTTATTGGATGACATTATCATTTTATCCCTATATGATCATTCACTTTGCTTGGTGATGAGTGCATGTATTTAATTATTATCATTTTGAGCGCTCAACCAAGATGTATGTGACATGGAAGAGTAACCCATGAGCCTAATTCTCCGTGCATTTGCAGTCCAAAGCAAATCATAAACTATGCACAAATTTAGGGGGAGCTCTTGCTTTTCACATACTTCTCAAAGCGACAATTTTTTTCACTCTTATTATCATTCGTCGAAGCTTTGATCTATACGTTGTCATCAATTACCAAAAAGGGGGAGATTGAAAGTGCAACTATCCCTAGGTGGTTTTGGTAATTCCTAACAACATATAGCTCATTGAGCTAACATTATTCCAAGATTAATATTTCAGGAAAAGCTCAATGAATGGCATGGCATCGATGAGGAAAGTGGACCCCTCAAAATACTAAGGACAAAAAGATTGGCTCAAGCTCAAAGCTCAAGACTCTACATTTTATATTTTAGTGATCCAAGATCACAATGAGTCTATAGGAAAAGCCAATACTATCAAGGAGGGATGAGGTGTTGCATGATGAGGTTCTTGCTTCATAGTGCTTAGTGATATGCTCCAAAACCCTCAACTACCTTCCCACATCCACATATGACCTAAACCAAAAGTCAAACTCGGCCCCACCGATTCTTTCTATCCGGCGCCACTGAGTTCAGATGTCATAGCCACTGCCACAAACCCTAGGCAAATCGGTCTCACCAATAGGGATCTCGGTCACACCGAGATGGGATTGTAATCTCTTTGTTTCCCTTCGTAATGTTTCGGTCCTACCGAGATGAGCGATCGGTCCCACCGAGATTCCAATGTAAACTCTCTGTTTCCCTTTTGTAACATTTCGGTCCCACCGAAATGAGAAAATTGGTCCCACCGAGTTTACCTGACCAACTCTCTGGTTAGCTGATTACCAAAATCGATCCCACCGAGTTTGTGTAATCGGTCACACCGAGATTACGTTATGCCCTAACCCTAACCATATCGGTCCTACCGAGTTGCATCTCAGTCCCACCGAAAATCCTAACGGTCACTAGGTTTGCTAAATCAGCCCGACTGAGATTCTCAATTCGGTCTCACCGAGATTGGTAAATTGTGTGTAACGGTTAGTTTTTGTGTGGAGGCTATATATACCCCTCCACCCACTCTTCATTCAGGGAGAGATCCATCAGAACATACCTACACTTCCAATACACATTTTCTGAGAAGGAACAACCTACTCATGTGTTGAGGCCAAGATATTCCATTCTCACCATATGAATCTTGATCTCTAGCCGTCCCCAAGTTGCTTTCCACTCAAATCTTCTTTCCACAAAATCCATATCCTGTGAGAGAGAGTTGAGTGTTGGGGAGACTATCATTTGAAGCAGAAGAGCAAGGAGTTCATCATCAACACACCATTTGTTACTTCTTGGAGAGTGGTGTCTCCTAGATTGGCTAGGTGTCACTTGGGAGCCTCCGACAAGATTGTGGAATTGAACCAAGGAGTTTGTAAGGGCAAGGAGATCGCCTACTTCATGAAGATCTACCGCTAGTGAGGAAAGTCCTTCGTGGGAGATGGCCATGATGGGATAGACAAGGTTGCTTCTTCATGGACCCTTCGTGGGTGGAGCCCTCCATGGAATCGCGCAACCGTTACCCTCTGTGGGTTGAAGTCTCCATCAACGTGGATGTACGATAGCACCACCTATCGGAACCACGACAAAAACATTCGTGTCTCCAATTGCGTTTGAATTCTCCAAACCCTTCCCTTTACATTCTTACAAGTTGCATGCTTTACTTTCCGCTGCTCATAGACTCTTTGCATGCTTGCTTGAATTGTGTTAAGATTGCTTGAATTGTGCTAAGATAGTTAAAATCTGCCAAAGAATAAAATTGGGAAAAGGATAGATTTTTTAATTGGTCAAGTAGTCTAATCACCCCCTCTTGACATACTTTCGATCCTACACCTAGGTCTTCGTGAGCAAGCAAGTTGGATGCACACTGAGGGAGTCCTGGATTAGGGGGTCTTCGGATAGCCGAACTTTATCCTTTGGCCAGACTGTTGGACTATGAAGATACAAGATTGAAGACTTTGTCCCGTGTCCAGATGGGACTCTCCTTGGCGTGGAAGGCAAGCTTGGCAATACGGATATTAGATCTCCTCCCTTGTAACCGACTTTATGTAACCCTAGCCCCCTCCGGTGTCTATATAAACCGGAGGGTTTAGTCCGTAGGACAACAGGCAATCATACCATAGGCTAGATTCTAGGGTTTAGCCTCTACGATCTTGTGGTAGATCAACTCTTGTAATACTCATATCATCAAGATCAATCAAGCAAGACGTAGGGTATTACCTCCATCAAGAGGGCCCGGACCTGGGTAAACATCGTGTCCCCTGCCTCCTGTTACCATCCGCCCTAGACGCACAGTTCGGGACCCCCTACCCGAGATCTACCGGTTTTGACATCGACATTGGTGCTTTCATTGAGAGTTCCACTGTCCTTTCATCGTAAGGCTCGATGGCCCCTTCGATCATCGGTAACGATGCGGTCCAGGGTGAGGTTTTCCTCCCCGGAAAGATCTTCGTGTTCGGCGGCTTCGCACTGCGGGCCAACTCGCTTGGCCATCTGGAGCAAATCGAGAGCTACGCCCCTGGCCATCAGGTCAGGTTCAAAAACCTAAACTACACTGCCGACATCCGCGGAGACTTGATCTTCGATGGATTCGAGCCCATGTCAGGTACACCGCACGATCACGACGAGCATGACTTAGCTCTGGCGTCGGATAGTGTTCGGGAGATCACACCTATGACTACTCCGGCCTTCAATCCGGAGCAAATTGCACCATCCAAGGATGGAGGGATAGACGCCGCCATGGAGGCCGCACTCTCAGTGGCGATGGAGCCAGATACTGACTTCACACCTTACGAGAGCCATGTTGCCGAACCATTGGATTCATCTCAGGCCACGGGCTCCGAGCCGCCTGCGTCCGTGTCTATCAAATCAGATTGGGCGCCGATCATGGAGTTCACCTCCGCGGATATCTTTCGGCACTCACCCTTCGGCGACGTGCTAAATTCATTAAGGTCTCTCTCCTTGTCAGGAGATCCCTGGCTGAACTATGTCCGGCTAGAATGGGATGCGGACGACGAAGAAATTCGCTGCCCACCCACCACCCACTTAGTAGCCTCTGTCGACGATTTAACCGACATGCTCGATTTCGACTCCGCAAATATCGACGGTATGGACGACAATGCAGGAGAGGAACAGGAACTAGTGCCCACAGGGCACTGGACAGCCACTTCATCACATGGCATATACATGGTGGATACACCCAAAGAAAACGATGACGAGGAACAGGAGGAGACGACGGAGGATGACCCCTCCAAGAAGCAAACAAAGCGTCGGTGTAGGCGCCGCTCCAAATCCCACCTTGGCAAAAACAGCGATAATAGCGCAAGAGAAAATAACACTCCAGTCGACTCCAGAGGAAACGACGACCACATTGCCCCGGCGGAAGAGCACGATGAAGCTCCAAACGGCGAATATAGTACGGATCCAATGTCCGAACACGGCGACGCCGAGGATAAACCTCATCCAACCCCTCTTGGGAGGGAAACAGTCTGGACGAAGATGCACACATCATCCCGGAAATGCACTTGGAGCAAGAGAACCTTCGCAGAAGGCTTATTGCCACAGCGAGGAGTCTGAAGAAGCAGAAGCAAAGGCTTAAGGCCGAACAAAATACGCTCAACAGCAGGTGGAACAAAGTGCTCGAGAACGAAGAAAAGTATGGTGGAGGTTACCACACAAAGAGCTATCCAAAGCGCAAGCAATTACCTGAATTCGGCGATGAGGCCTTAGAGCCCATACAACCAAAAAATAAAACGGCCAACCGGCCGGATCAACCACCTTGTGACCGCGATAGAGCGGCTAACAAGGCCGCACATAAGTCAACACATGATCTACGTGAAGACTTGCACCAAAAAACCAGTATGAACAATCCATCTATGGATCTAGGAAGCGCGCTCCGGCACAAAATCAAAACCGAATACTACAACTGTCCGAACGCCATGATACATCCAAATACAGGGGTGTCGCACACCCCCTATGTTTCCCCGATGAGGTGCTGGACCACGAATTCCCAGATGGATTCAAACCAGTGAACATAGAGGCGTACGACGGGACCACAGACCCTGGGGTCTGGATTGAGGACTTTATCCTCCATATCCATATGGCTCGCGGAGACGATCTCCATGCCATCAAGTACTTGCCCCTTAAGCTTAAAGGACCAGCTCGGCACTAGCTGAAAAGCCTCCCCGAGAACTCAATTGGAAGTTGGGGGGAGCTCGAGGATGCTTTTCGGGCTAATTTTCAAGGGACCTATGTCCGACCTCCGGATGCAAACGATTTAAGTCATATAATTCAACAGCCTGGAGAGTCAGCTAGAAAGCTTTGGAACAGGTTTCTCACTAAGAAGAACCAAATCGTCGACTGTCCGGACGCTGAAGCCTTAGCAGCTTTCAAACACAGCGTCCGAGACGAATGGCTCGCCCGATTCCTCAGCCAAGAAAAACTTAGAACAATGGCAGCCCTGACAAGCCTCATGACCCGCTTTTGCGCGGGCGAAGATAGCTGGTTAGCCCGTAGTAGCACCAGCGACCCAAGCACATCTGAAGTCAGGGATGGAAATGGAAAACCACGACACAGTAAAAGCAAGCATCACAATAAAGAAGACAACCCAGATAATACGGAAGTAAACACCAGATTCAGGGGCTGTCGACCAGGTCAGCGGAAAAAGCCTTTCAAAGGTAGCAGATATGGACCGTCTAGCCTAAACAAGATTCTAGACAAACTATGTCAGATTCATGGCACCCCCGATAAACCTGCAAATCACACCCACAGAGAATGTTGGGTCTTCAAGCAGGCCGGTAAGCTAAACGCCGAACACAAGGGGGGGAGACACCAAGCGAAGACAAGGATGAACCTCGCCAGCAAAGCACTGGAGGACAGAAAAAATTCCCGCCAGAGGTTAAAACAGTAAACATGATCCATGTGACGAAGAGGAGAAGCAAACATGCACTCCGAGACATACACGCCGTAGAGCCCATCACCCCCAAGTTCACCCCCTGGTTGGCCTGCCCGATCACTTTCGATCGCAGGGATCACCCGACAAGCATCCGGCATGAAGGATTGGATGCCTTGGTGTTAGACCCAATAATAAACGGATAACATCTCACACGAGTCCTTATGGACGGTGGCAGTGGTCTAAATCTGATATATCAGGACACAGTCCGCAAAACGGGGATAGACCCAACAAAAATCAGTCGCAGTGATACTACCTTCAAGGGAGTAATACCAGGCCCAGAGGCCTGCTGCACGGGCTCTCTATTACTAGGGGTTGTATTCTATTCTTCCGACAACTTTCTACATCGCTCCATTCCGATGTGCAGTACCGCATTACGCTTCTCTCAAGCTTAAGATGCCGGGTCCATGTGGCACCATCATAGTTAGTGGAAATATTGAGCGTTCTCTATGCGCGGAAGAACGTGCGGCGGCTTTAACATCCGAGCACTAGACGGCCTCACCAACCAGAATAAATGACAGGTCGTCAAGACCGCGGACACGGTTAGACGAGTCCGGTGCATCACTAGATATACCTGAGATTGGTTTGATGGTTAAACCCTCATAGATAGTACCATGGGCTTCACGCGTGTAATCAGGGCTAGTTCGGCTCAACTTGACTTATCTTGAATTTTAATGGTTTATCTAGAATAACCAACTTTTTTTGGCACGACAACTTTCACATAAGTTCTTCTCTTTTACAGATAGCAATCGTTCTACACCCGTCCAGGACACGACACAATGGAGACACATGTGCAGACGTGCAGTAGGGACCCGCTCAAAGGTTTCTATTCAGATTAAGACCCCGCGTAAATCTTTTTTACTGTCTCTTGTTGATTCACATCCTCTGGATACTCAATACAACCGAGAAGGATGCTGGCGTTATTGGCATGTGGCCACGTCAGGATATTGCATGTACCTGGACACTCAGGGTTTATTATTAAGGGCATTGTTCAGCCCGGCATATGTTATAAAGACCGAATACCTTAGGGAGTGTTCGGCGTCGCGAGTTTGGCCTTATATGCATCAGCTCTGAATCATGTCTTTGGTCAAATATTGGGTTTGCCCGGCTCCCGTGTTTTGCTACCTTACGTTCCGCTCTATCGGCTAAGGCGGCACCGGCACAACTACTGTGATTGTGCCCTGGTTCGTCCGGATGAGCACCTCAGTAGAGAAAGCCGAAAACTGACGGTCATGATAAAGCACGAGACTGGTCAACCTCTCGATGACTTAGCAGAATCTTCGGGATTACTCCACATTAACGAAGGGCCATTTCCCGATCATGTACGTACGCGCCCCATATTCGGACGAGCGCGGAAGTACTAGGGGCTATATAGTAGTCCCACCATCAAACTCCTATGGCTAAGTGAAAGTGTTAAAGCAATATAGTCTGATTGCCTCGTTCACTATGCTACCAGCTCCTTCATGGACCAAGACGTTGGATCAAGTGTGAATACGTGTTTTTTGCGAACACCCCCGCATTATATGCGTGGGGGCTGAAGCCGACGACTGAAAATTTCAGGTTATATGCATATATACATAAACGGCCGCACATGAGGCATCATAATACTTTCAGGCAAAAGTATAAACACAGCCTTTATAATTCAATAAAACATTGTTTTTACAATGGGAATAAATGTCACTAGAACATAATACTATTTGGGCACTGAGCCTCCATCGAACGAGAGCCTTCAAGGACTTCTTCAAAGTAGTGCTCGGCTGCTACTCGGCCCACGGCCGAACCCTGTGTTGTAGTAGTGGTGGCCTCCATCTCTGCCCAGTATGTCTTGACATGGGAAAGTGCCATCCGCGCACCCTCTATGCACGCCAACCTCTTCATAGCGTCGATGTGTGGCACGGCACCAAGGAATTGTTGCACTAAACTAAAGTAACTATTCGGCCTTGGCCCTTCCGGCCACAAAGAATCCACAATAGACCTCATGGCAAGTCTGGACAACCTATGGAGCTCGGCCCACTCAGCCATTCCCTAATTCAACAGCAGCGGACGCACTGGAGCATGGAACTGTGACCAGAACAGCTTTTCCACTTCACGGTCTTTTTGATCCTTGAAGTACTCGGCCTCATCAGCAAAACTTGCTGCCAAATCCATGTATGCGTCTGCAGAACTCCATAGTTGATCAAGAGGGGCATACTTCGGATCTCCGAACTTAGTCCGCAACAAAAAGGGCTTCCCAGCCGCGATATCTCCAGCTTGACATAGCTCCTCCTTCGTCGCTCTGATTTTGGAGTGGGCTTCCTTGGCTGCTACCATGGCCTTCTCCAGGTCCATCGCCTTCGCTTGGCTTTCCTTTTCAAGAAGCTGGTAACGGTCGGCGGCATCTTTCAACTCAACAGCCATCTTGGCCATTCTTTCCTTGCTCTGGCAATGCGCGACCTGTTCGGCCCTCAGCTCTTCGACCGCCTTTAGAGCGACGGCATTGCTATTCCTGGCTTGTTCCTTGGCTCGGGCAAGTTCCGCCTGAAGGGTTTCCATGGCGGCAGCTCCATCTGCAGTCACAACATATCAAAGATACTGGCATCATGCTCCTCTAACTATGTGTTGATTATCGGAGAAATCACATACCCTGTGCCTTGTTGAGCCGCTTGTTGACAAGCACGATGTCGGCATCTGCCGCATCAAATTGCTGCTTCCGCTCGGCAAACTCATTAGTCCGGCTAGCCACCGGACCTTCAGCCACCTGCACATAAAGGTAGTCTGATTATTACCTAGGACTATGATCCTCTGTTTGCCACCGGTCTCGACGGCAACCAGAGTCTTAGGGACTACTATCTGCATAGGGCACACCTAATGTGTGCGGTACTGCCAAAAACATACACTATTTCATGTACCTCAAAGCCTTTCAGCAGACTCATAAAAGCTTCATGCAACCCGCTTTCGGCGGATGAAATCCTTTCAATCACCGTACCCATTAGCGTACGATGCGCTTCTGAGATGGGCGCTTGCTCTAGAAGATCCTTCAGTATGTCCGACCGCATGATGTACGGTTCCGGACTCTTTCTGTTGCTCTCTTTAGGAGCCGAATACTAAGGACTTCGGGTGGCCAAAGGATTACCCTCTGGCCTTGGCGGATCAGGAGAAACCCTCTGCGACGACACTTCAGGGTCGCCCGCCTCATGAGGCGGGGTGGCTGGGGAGGTGTCTCGCTCACCATCATCTCCGAAAGAAGATCCCCCGAAGACGAACTCTGTCGAGAAGGGCTATGATCCGAACTGCAAGATATATGCTTCGGTTATTATCTTCAGAAGTAATGTAGGATATTTTTACTATTAAGTACTTTTTGTTTACTTACAGCTCAGTAGAGGGCTGATCCCCTTGCGGACACTGTGCGGCAAGAGTACCCTCCGAGGAAGGACCCTCTGGCGAATATTTCTTCTCCCGGTTGGAAACCTTTGTTTCCGGGTCTTCAGAGGTGGTCCTCTTCCTTCCTTGGGGAGAGGGAATTTCAGATTCTTCTCC
Source organism: Triticum dicoccoides (assembly GCF_002162155.2). NCBI lineage: Eukaryota > Viridiplantae > Streptophyta > Magnoliopsida > Poales > Poaceae > Triticum > Triticum dicoccoides. Next base: position 407,344,566 of record NC_041390.1, on the reverse strand, counting down.
CTGGTTATCCTCCTTCATGGAGGCGCTAATTCCCCCGGTTTGGATGAATAATGAGCGAGGCCTACTTTCAGCCTCTTTATACTCCCCTTTATCTTCCCCTGAGGGCGCCTGATAAGGCGCCGGCTCGAGCATTCTGGCTAGTACTGGATTTGCTGAACCTTCGGGAAGGGGGGCCGAACACCTGATCATCTTCACTTTTGTTACCCGGTCCTGGTCAAAGAGCAACTTTTTGAATGATGTTATGATTAATAAAAAGACAGCATGTTCGGCCACGGGCTTACTTACTTGGGTATCTGGGCAATTGCAGCTCAGACCCGCATCCTCGGTGGTGTCCGGACACCTTATTTGTGGTCCGAAGAACAATTTGTACATCTCTTCGAGCGTCATGCCGAGGAAGTGCTGAATGATTTGTGGTCCTTCCGGGTTGAACTCCCACATACGGAGGGGTCGACGTTTGCAAGGCGGGACCCGACGAACTAGCATGACTTGCATTACCGAGACCAAGCTGACATCTCTCTTGAGGAGATCTCGGATGCAACTCTGCAATATCGGCACATCATTTACTGGCCCCCAGTCCAGCCCCTTGTTGATCCATGATGTTAGTTGTGGTGGGGGGCCCGAGCAAAAGGCAGGCGCGGCTACCCACTTGGCACTCTGGGGAGCTGTGATATAAAACCACTCCCGCTACCATAAACTAGACACCTCTGGGAAGGAACCCTCTGGCCATGGAACATCAGCGCTTTTTCTTATTACGGCACCTCCGCACTCTGCGTGTCGCCCCTCGATCATATTCGGCTTCACGTTGAAGGTCTTGAGCCACAGGCCGAAGTGTGGGGTAATGCGGAGGAAGGCCTCACACAAGACGATGAACGACGAGATGTGAAGGAGGGAATCCGGGGCTAGGTCATGGAAATCCAGCCCATAATAGAACATGAGCCCCCTAACAAAGGGATCCAGAGTGAGGCCTAGCCCTCGGAGGAAGTGAGAGATGAATACAACGCTCTCCCCAGCTTTGGGAGTGGGAATGACCTGCCCTCGAGTAGGTAGCCTGTGCCATATTTCGCTGGTCAAATATCTGGCCTCTCTTAGCTTCTTGATGTCCTCCTCTGTGACAGAGGAAGGCATCCACCGACCTTGAAGGTTGGATCCGGACATGGTTGAAGGTCCGAAGCGCCTGACCGGAGCCTTGAGTGTTGGAACTCGAGGCGGGGGAAGGATTCGATTGAGCACGAGAGGGAAAAAGGACAAGCCTTGGCCTCTTTATAAAGAGGGTGAATATCAAGCGTCCTCCTAGTGGCCGTTATGGGATTTGCCTCAAATCAAGGAGTCATACCAACGGGCACGATTGGGTTACCCATGTATGTATTGGTGATAATCCAATAATAAGGGGGACACGATCTCTGCTTCGACAAGACATGTCGAGAAAACCGCCTCACAATATGTGCAGTGCTGGTTGAGAAAAACGGTTTGAATAAAGACCGGGCCATGGCATAATGTCATGTTGCTAAACGTGTCAGCAGATTAGATTTGTGGAAATATTATTCTCTCTACGGTGGTATGTGGAACTTATTTTGAAGATCCAGACACTATTCTTGTGTTCAAAATCTTCTATGGAGTATTCGGAAGAAGAACCTGCCTTGCAATGCCGAAGACAAATCTGCGCGCCGGACTCATCGTCATTGAAGCCTGGTTCAGGGGCTACTGAGGGAGTCCTAGATTAGGGGGTCTCCGGACAGCCGGACTATATCCTTTGGCCGGATTGTTGGACTATGAAGATACAAGATTGAAGACTTCGTCCCGTGTCTGGATGGGACTCTCCTTGGCTTGGAAGGCAAGCTTGGCAATATGGATATTAGATCTCCTCCCTTGTAACCGACTTTGTGTAACATTAGCCCCCTCTGGTGTCTATATAAACCGGAGGGTTTAGTCCGTAGGAAAACATACAATCATACCATAGGCTAGCTTCTACGTTTTAGCCTCTACGATCTCGTGGTAGATCAACTCTTGTAATACTCATATCCTCAAGATCAGTCAAGCAGGACGTAGGGTATTACCTCAATCAAGAGGGCCCGAACCTGGGTAAAAATCGTGTCCCCTGCCTCCTGTTACCATCCGCCCTAGACGCACAGTTCGGGACCCCCTACCCGAGATCCGCTGGTTTAGACACCGACACACACCCACTAGTTTCTTTTGTTGAGCTTTCATACACTTATAGCTCTAGTGCATCCGTTGCATGGCAATCCCTACTCACATTGATATCTATTGATGGGCATCTCCACAACCCGTTGATATGCCTAGTTGATGTGAGACTATCTTCTCCCTTTTTGTCTTCTCCACAACCACCCTTCTATTCCACATATAGTGCTATATCCATGGCTCACGCTCATGTATTGCGTGAAGATTGAAAAAGTTTGAGAACATCAAAAGTATGAAACAAATGCTTGGCTTGTCATCGGGGTTGTGCATGATTTAAATATTTTGTGTGGTGAAGATGGAGCTTAGCCAGAGTATATGATTTTGTAGGGATAACTTTCTTTGGCCATGTTATTTTGAGAAGACATGATTGCTTTGTTAGTATGCTTGAAGTATTATTATTTTTATGTCAATATTAAACTTTTGTCTTGAATCTTATGGATGTGAATGTTCTTTCCACAATAAAGAATTACATGGATAAATATGTTAGGTAGCATTCCACATCAAAAATTCTATTTTTATCATTTACCTACTCAAGGACGAGCAGAAATTAAGCTTGGGGATGCTAATACGTCTCCAACGTATCTATAATTTTTTATTGTTCCATGTTATTATATTATCAACCTTGGATGTTTTATATGCATTTATATGCTATTTTATATGATTTTTGGGACTAACCTATTAACCTAGAGCCCAGTGCCAGTTCCAGTTTCTGTTTTTTCCTTGTTCTAGAGTATCGCAGAAAAGGAAAACCAAACAGAGTCCAATTGACCTGAAACTTCACGAAACTTTTTTTTGGACCAGAAGAAGCCCACGGAGTATAGGAGATGGACCAGAAGAGTCCCGGGCTGCCCATGAGGGTGGGGGCGCGCCCCCTGCCTCGTGGACAGCCCGAAGATCCACCGGCATACTTCTTCCTCCTATATATACCCATATACCCTAAAAACTTCGGGGAGCAGAATAGATCGGGAGTTCCGCTGCCAGAAGCCTCCGTAGCCACCGCAAACCAATCTAGACCCATTCCGGCACCCTGCCGGAGGGGGGGAATCCCTCTCCGGTGGCCATCTTCATCATCCCGGCGCTCTCCATGATGAGGAGGGAGTAGTTCTCCCTCGGGGCTGAGGGTATGTACCAGTAGCTATGTGTTTGATCTCTCTCTCTTGTGTTCTTGAGGTGATACGATTTTGATGTATCGCGAGCTTTGCTATTATAGTTGGATCTTATGATGTTTCTCCACCTCTACTCTCTTGTGATGAATTGAGTTTTCCCTTTGAAGTTATATTATCGGACTAAGTCTTTAAGGATTTGAGAACACTTGATGTATGTCTTGCGTGGGATACTCGTGGTGACAATGGGGTATTCTATTGATCCACTTGATGTATGTTTTGGTGATCAACTTGCGGGTTCCGTGACCTTGTGAACTTATGCATAGGGGTTGGCACATGTTTTCGTCTTGACTCTCCGATAGAAACTTTGGGGCACTCTTTGAAGTACTTTTGTGTTGGTCTAATAGATGAATCTGAGATTGTGTGATGCATATCGTATAATCATATCCACGGATACTTGAGGTGACATTGGAGTATCTAGGTGACATTAGGGTTTTGGTTGATTTGTGTCTTAAGGTGTTATTCTAGTACGAACTCTATGATATATCGAACGGAAAGAATAGCTTCATGTTATTTTACTACGGACTCTCGAATAGATCGATCAGAAAGGATAACTTTGAGGTGGTTTTGTACCCTACCATAATCTCTTTGTTTGTTCTCCGCTATTAGTGACTTTGGAGTGGCTCTTTGTTGCATGTTGAGGGATATTTATATGATCCAATTATGTTATTATTCTTGAGAGAACTTGCACTACTGAAAGTATGAACCCTAGGCCTTGTTTCCTAGAATTGCAATACTGTTTATGCTCACTTTTATTACTTGTTACCTTGCTTTTTTTACATTTTCAGATTACAAATACCTATATCTACCATCCATATTGCACTTGTATCACCATCTCTTCGCCGAACTAGTGCACCTATACAATTTACCATTGTATTGGGTGTGTTGGGGACACAAGGGACTCTTTGTTATTTTGTTGCAGGGATGTTTGAGAGAGACCATCTTCATCCTACGCCTCCCACGGATTGATAAACCTTAGGTCATCCACTTGAGGGAAATTTGCTACTGTCCTACAAACCTCTACACTTGGAGGCCCAACAACATCTACAAGAAGAAGGTTGTGTAGTAGATATCACGCAGCACAAATAAGGAAGCAGACAACATCGCCAAGAGGGCGTCTTGGCGCCTGCCTCAAGATCCTGGCGTTTTTGAGGAGCGGCTCTTCAAGCCGTCTGCAGCCCTGTCCGCAGCAGCACCAGCATTGCCTCGCGAGGACCTCCCTTAGGCCCCTCCATCGGGTGCCTCGGCTTGTGGCCCGACCTCAGGAGCCCGCCTCCTTCTTGCGCTGGAACCTCAGGAAGGCTGTTGGACCGAAGAGTTCAAGGCGTATTTGCTTCAGGGGACCCAGCCGGAGAAGGAGGAGGACGTGGAGCATGTGGCTCGACAGGCCACTGCCTACTGCATCTGGGACGGTGAGCTCTATAGGAAACAGCCAAATGATGTTTCTCTACGATGCATCTCTAGGGAGCAAGGACATGAGCAATTGGCCGACATACACGGTGGGTACTGCGGGCATCACTCGTTATCACGCACCCTCGTGGGAAAGGCATTCCAAAGCGGGTTCTATAGGCCCACAACGCTTAATGATGCCACCGAGCTGGTGAGATCTTGCGAAGCAGATTCACGAGCCCGCTCAGGGCCTCCAGACCATTCCTCTCAAATGGTCGTTCATGGTTTGGGGGTTGGACATCTTGGGACCATTCCCTCGAGTGCCCGGGGGCTACCGCTACCTCTACATCGCCATCGACAAGTTCACCAAGTGGACAGAGGTGGAAGATGTCCGCACCATCCCGACCGGCTCATCGGTCAAGTTCATCAAGGGCCTCGTGAGCTGCTTCGGGGTCCCTAATCGTATCATCACTAACAACGGCTCACAGTTCACTAGCAACCTCTTCAAAACGTATTGTGCTAGCCTTAGAACGCAGATATGTTACGCCTCAACGGCACACCCCAGGAGCAATAGCCAAGCTAAGCGCGCCAACACGGAGGTCCTGAGAGGCCTCATGACAAGAACCTTCAAGAACAAGCTCGAGGCCTATGGTAGGGGCTGGCATGACGAGCTCCAGTCCGTACTATGGTCCATCCGCACCACCGCAACCAAGCCGACGGGCGAGACTCCATTCTTCCTCGTCTATGGAGCCGAAGCGGTTCTTGCTCACGAGGTCAAACATCACTCCACGCGGGTCTTGGCGTTTGACGAGGCACGCCAGGACGCCACATGGGGGACGGACCTCATGCTTGGAGAGGAACGCCGCCATCAAGCCTCGCTCGGGGCGGCAAGGTACCAATAGGCGCTGCGGCGGTACCACTATCGCGACATCCGCTCCAGGACGCTCGAGGTGGGTGATCTCGTCCCGAGGCAGGTGCTCTCCAGGGAAGGTCTGCATAAGCTCTCACCCATGTGGGAGGGCCCGTTTAGGATTGCCCGCAGATCCAAGCCTGGTGTCGCGCGCATGGAGACGTAGGACGGGATCCCCATCCAGAATGCCTGGAACATCCAGCACCTCCGGAAGTTCGACCCATGAAGCAAGGCCCAATGCTTGTGAAGGTCCCCGCTCGTGACACTCTCACGTAATAATGAGTGGGGCTGTACACGCCCCGGAGTCTCCGGAGAGCCGCCCTCGCGCCTTGGGGGCTCCCTCCCACGTCCTAGTGGAAACACTTAGCTCTGCGCTGGTGGGAAGACTAATCTAGGTGCCGGACACGGCTGTTCATTACTTGCTTTCTGTAGTTGTTTGCCCCCTTTTCTTTTAATGGAATTTGGAATTCTCGCATTTTCGATTGCCAAGTTGGATTTCCCCTTCGTCTTCTCTCTTGCCCTTCGGTCTTGGCCCAGGAGGAGCGGCAGTTGCCCGTCACTCTTCCTCGCACGTCTCACGCACAGGGACTGGGAAGTGATGACCCACAAGTGTAGGGGATCTATCATAGCCTTTTCGATAATTAAGAGTGTCGAACCCAACGAGGAGCAGAAGGAAATGATAAGCGGTTTTCAGCAAGGTATTATCTGCGAGCACTGCAATTGTCGGTAACAGATAGTTTTGTGATAAAGTAATTTGTAACGGGTAACAAGTAATAAAAGTAAATAAGGTGCTTTAAGATGGCTCAATCCTTTTAGTAGCAGAGGACAAGCCTGGACAAACTCTTATATAACGGAAAGCGCTCCCGAGGACACATGGGAATTATCGTCAAGCTAGTTTTCATCACGTTCATATGATTCGCGTTCGGTACTTTGATAATTTGATATGTGGGTGGACCGGTGCTTGGGTACTTCCCTTACTTGGACAAGCATCCCACTTACGATTAACCCCTATTGCAAGCATCCGCAACTACAACGGAAGTATTAAGGTAAACCTAATCATAGCATGAAACATATGGATCCAAATCAGCCCCTTACGAAGCACCACATAAACTAGGGTTTAAGCTTCTGTCACTCTAGCAACCCATCCTCTACTTATTACTTCACAAGGCCTTTCCCTAGGCCCAAACAATGATGAAGTGTTATTTAGTCTACGTTCACATGACACCACTAGAGGAGAGACAACATACATCTCATCAAAATATCGAATGAATACCAAATTCACATGACTACTTATAGCAAGACTTCTCCCATGTCCTCGGGAACAAACGTAACTACTCACAAATCATATTCATGTTCATAATCAGAGGGGTATTAATATGCATAATGGATCTGAACATATGATGTTCCACAAAATAAACCAACTAGCATCAACTACAAGGAGTAATCAACACTACTAGCAACCCACATGTACCAATATGAGGCTTTGGAACAAAGATTGGATACAAGAGATGAACTAGGGTTTGAGATTAGATGGTGTTGGTGAAGATGTTGATGGAGATTGACCCCCTCCCGAGGAGAGGATCGTTGGTGATGACGATGGCGATGATTTCCCCCTCCCGGAGGGAAGTTTCCTCGGCAGAACAGCTCCGTCAGAGACCTAGATTGGTTCCGCCAAGGTTCCGCCTCGTGGCGGCGGAGTTTTGTCCCGTGAGCTTGCTTATGATTTTTTCCTCAACAAAAGACTCCATATAGCCAAAGATGGGCATCAGAGGGCCACCAGGGGGCCTACGAGGCAGGGGGCATGCCCCCCACCCTCCTGGACGGTGGGTGGCCCCCTCTGGTACTTCTTTCGCCCAATATTTTATATATATTCTGAAACATTCTCCCGTGAAGTTTCAGGACTTTTGCAGATGTGCAGAATAGGTCTCTAATATTTTCTCCTTTTCTAGCCCAGAATTCCAGCTGCCGGCATTCCCCCTCTTCATGTAAACATTGTAAAATAAGAGAGAATAGGCATAAGTATTGTGACGTAATGTGTAATAACAACCCATAAGGCAATAAATATCAATATAAAAGCATGATGTAAAATGGACGTATCAACTCTCCCAAGCTTAGACCTTGCTTGTCCTCAAGCGAAAGCCGAAATCAAAAAATATGTCCACATGTTTAGAGATAGAGACGTCGATAAAATAAAATACGGACATGAGGGCATCATGATCAATCTTATAATAGCAACATATATATATATATAGAGTGGCACTATTCTAATCCCAGGATTAGAATAACTATTTGGATCACAGTCAGCCCCCTATAGAGCCCGATGGGACGTTCCCGAACTCACGGACCGGGCAGCGACAAACAAAAAAAAACCCCACCTCCCCCAATCCCGATCCACCACCTCCCCTGATCCAGATCCCCCACCTCCCTCCCGCACCTCCTGCCCCAAACCGGCCGATGCCCACCACCCGCCCCAGATCGATGCCAACACCCGCCCATGATCGATTCGCCGCTCGCCCCCGCCCCAACTAGCGCCGCCGGCCCCACGCCGTCCGCACCCCGTCCCAGCTGACGCCGCCGCCACCATGCCGCCCGCATCCCGCCCTAACCTGCCCCGCCGCACCCGCGCTGCCCCAACCGGGGCCGCCACGACCTAGCAACCCTGCGCGCCGCCGGTCACCTCCCTCGCGGCCACCTCCCTCCTTCCCAACGGCCGGCGCGTGACCCTCCTCCCCCACGGCCAACGAGCCTCCTCCAGGCACCACCCTCTAATCCAGCTGCTGTAGGGCCCCGGGATCCCCATGTGCTGTCGCCGGGCCATGGATCCCTGGCGCCGCCACAGGGTCCTGGATCCTGAGTGCCGTTGCCGGTCCCTGGATCTCATCCGCCGCCGCTCATCCAGCACCATGCGGAGGCTCCCCGTCCTGAGCTCTACATGGTCCCGGGCTCCGACTACCATCCACTGCCATCATTGGATCTCGGAGGTGCCTCCTCCTCCTCCCCCTTCTGCTTCACAGCAGCCGGCGACCTACCTCTCACGTTGTGTCGTGACTCCTCCTCCCGCGAAGTGCCGAGCACAATCGTGAATAAAAATTCTCCTCTTCCTTTCTTCATTGTGTGTACAGTGCTAGGACTATTCTATTTTTTGATGAAAATCGATGTATTTTGATTGATTTCTGTTATAGCATGCATTCTGAAGTTCATGTTCTCAAGATTGTGAAATTCAAAATATTGTAACTTAGAAAAGTTTAGAAAATTCTTTCTGGTTCCTGGAAGTTCATACATTATGTTCGTGGAAAAAATCGTGTAGTGCTTCCAAATGAGGTTCCTGGAAGTTCAGACATACTAATCAAGAATAATCATGTGGTGTTTGAAAAATAAATTGATCAACATGTTCATAGGGTGTGGTCCCTGGAAGTTCATACATTCTGTTCGTGCCACTGCATCCTCTCTAAGGGGATTCTAAGGGGAAGAAGAAAAAAGGGTGATGAGACAGATGCGTGCTTGGAGACCTACGGCGAGAGCTCCGGCAATCCATGTTCTGCTGCATCTCACGCTCAAGCCGGCGACCCTCCTCTCAGTGCGCATGCGATGTTGTTATGCACTGGCCGCAATGCTCAGTTGTGCTCTCCGTGAGACACATTCATCTTTTTTGTTTTGTTTTGACAGTACATGAGGTACAGTCATCTATGTTTTCATTTTTTGAAGTTCAGATATGACGAAAATAACTCGTGGTCGTAGACAACCAATGTCAGGCCGAGCAACTTACTCCTGGCAGGGCGAACAAAATGCTTGAGGCTAGTCAAAGAAAAAAATTACTTGTGTCTAGAGAATAAAATTAATTAGCCATGTGCATGGAGGTGAGCGTGTGCTTAGTTTTCATTCTTTTTAGAAAATAGAAAAATCCTTTCTTTTATAAACGTATAAGCACTCTGTTGTTGTTAAAACGCAGAACTTCAAACTAAAATAACAAAGCAGCGCAAAATTTAAGTAAAAACTGAGCCTGGTGTCGCCAAAATCGGTACAAGTACAACTATCGTACTGCCTGAGAGATTTTTCAGATATCAACTTGAAACATAAATCATGCAGGGACAGAAATGAACTTTGTCTCCACATGTTCATGTTTCAGAAGTTTCGAAGTTCACATGTGCCAAATACAGAAGAAATTCATCAAAATAAAACGGGACAACACATATAAAGAAATAGATTTTCCCTAATTCAAAAAAATAAAACCAAGAAGGTCAAAATAAAATAACACAGAATGCACATTAAAATTTTGAAATTTTCTTGTATCTAGAAAATGACCAAAGTTTTTAAAAGTTAGATTTTCCACGTTTCTAAAAAAATAAGAGAGAAGGCCAACTCAAAATTACAGACCAACTCAAAAAAAGTTTATAAAAATGGATTTAAAGAAAACTAGAAAAAAATGAAAGAACCAAGAAGGTCAAAAAACGTAGAAGTTCAAATTTGAAAATCCTAGAAGTTCAATTTTAAATAACCAAGAAGGTCAAAAAACCTAGAAGTTCAAAGGTAAAAACCTAGAAAATTATTTGCTTTTTTAAAGCCATATTTTTCTATAAGAAGTTCAAAGTAAAACAAGAGATAAGTTCAAAGGTTAAAAATACTTAGATGTTTTCTCGTTACTAAATAATAAAATGAAGAGGTTGAAATAAAAAAATGAATTAAAGAATTGACCATGATGATCAAAACTAAAAAAAGTCAAAATCATGTTTATTTAAAAATAAAAAACAAACACTTTACTAAAAAATAAAAAATGTGAAGTTCAAGTTGAAATAACACAGACGTTCAACGTATATTAAAACCTAGGATTTAGAAGTTCAAAAAAACAAAAACAAAAAACAATGTCATTTTGGGTATTTTCTCCACAACTAAAGATAAAAACCAAGAAGTTCAATTTTAAAAAATGAAGTAGTTCAATGCATATTAAAAACTCAATTTTTTCTTGTTAGTAAATAATAAAACCAAGAAGTTCATTTTTTAAAAGCAGAGCAGTTTGATATTTATTTGAAATCTCATTTTTTCCGGTTACTAAAGAATAAGACCAATAAGTTCTATTCGAAATAATGAAGAAGTTCTATTAAAATAAACCTAGAAGTTCAAATTTAACGAAGGGGCTCGATGTCTATCAAAAAGTAGGATTTTTTCCGTTACTAAAAGAAATAAAACCAGGAAGTCCAAATTAGAAAGATGGAGAAGTTCGGTGATTATATAAAACTCGGATTTCCCTCGTTATTAAAGAATGGAAAACAAGAAGTTCAAAAATTAAATAACAAGAAGTTCAACTTAAAATAAATAGAGCGCTTCAAAATTTCATAAAAAAGATTTGGAAAAAACCAGGAAGTCCATATTAAAAAGATGGAAAAGTTCGATAATTATATAAAACTCAGGTTTTCCACATTATTAAAGAATGAAAACAAGAAGTTCAAAAATAAAATAGCAAGAAGTTCAACTTCTGAAAATAGAGTGCTTCAAAATTCATAAAAAAGGATTAATAAAATCAGATTAAAATCATAAAAAAACTAATATATTTTCACGTAACCGAGAGAAGTTCAGATTGATAACTGCTAGAAGTTCACGTACTACACGGTGTGCATTTTGTATTAAAAAGAATAAAAAAATTAAAGACTAAAAGTTTGTTGATATAAGTTCAAGTCCTCCGTTGGAGAAATTTTAAAAAATATTGTGAGAGAGGTTTATACAAAAGAAATACCATTTGTGTAACACTTGACGAATGGATGAGAAAATTACAAATGAAAAATACGTCACAGAAGTTCAACATAAAAATAGCAGGAAGTTCACCTCCTACACTGAATGAATATTAGATGAAAAACTTTTAAAATCGTCGCGAGTATGAAAAAATGATAAACACGGGAAAGTTGCGTGTTTACGACAGCTTTCCACTGGTATATCACTTGCTCAATTCCGATGAGTGGATGGAGAGTTACGAGCAGTGGATGGAGACCTACGAGCAAAAAAACACGTGAAAAACAAAGTGAAGTTCAGGTACACACGCCGAGAAGTTCAGGTTCTGCACGCGGTGCATTTTCGAAGAATTTGTTTCGCGATAAAGGCAGAACGCATGATCTCGCCGTTTTCGAAATTACTTGAAAACGGCTAGGAATCAAAGAAAACCATCAACATGAAAAAGTTTCGCATTTTCCGTAGCTTTTCAGAGGTATGTTATTTGCCCCATTCTGATAAAGTTTGTAGAAATTACGGCGAAAATACATTTTTCGCCATTTTCGAAACTGACTTAAAACCGTAAAGAATTGGGAGAAACAATACATACCAAAAAGTTTCGCATTTGTTCAAGCTTACCAAAGCCATATCATTTGCTGCATTCGGACGAACGGTTAAAAAATTAGCTCGAAAATACGAACTCGGTAGGACTTGCACCATTTTCTAAATTACTCTTAAACCATTCAAAATTAGAAAAAAACATTTCAGATGAAAAAGTAGAGCATTTTCATAAGCTTTACAACACCGTATCATATGCCTCCATTGGATTAGCCGTTTAGAAATGACATCGAAAAAATGAACTCAACTGTTCGGTTTACAAAATTTTACGTTTTTTTCAAATTACTCTTTAACCATAGGGAATTAGAGAAAACTTTCAACATGTGGAAGGAGCGGTTTTGCAGCAGCTTTCCAATGCCATATTATATGCCTAATTCCGATAAACGGTTTAGAAATGCGATCAAAAATACGATTCACATTTTTTATGCGAAGAAAAAATGGTTTTCAAAACTGCTCTTAAACCACTTATATTTTGCCAAAAATTTAAGTTGGGTCATGATATTGGTGTCCATAGCTTTCCAACGGTACATCGCAAGCCCCATTTGGGCAATGTTGGTGGAAGTTCAACCTAGTTCACAGGGAAGTTCAACGTACTACTAGTGGGGCAGGTCAGGTTGTGATCAGAATATTATTCTGATCTCATGATCAGAATAGTTCACAGGGAAGTTCAACGTACTACTAACGGGGCACCTAGGCCTGTTATACTAACTCATATTCAATAGTGCATGGCATACAATTGACAATTAATGGCTTTCCATATTTTGTTTGCATAGTCAATGATTTCTTTTAAAAACAAAAATAATCTGAACACTCACACTTGGATGCGTATATACGGACATGTAACAAAGAGAAAACCACGTGTACATGTTTTTTGACCATGATACGACTTAGTGGGTTTTATACCTAATGAAAATATGTACATGTTGTTTTATACTCAATAAAAATATACACATAAATGTCATAGATTTTTTAATAAGTACGTGTTGGTGTTATATTCAATAGAAATATACACATACATATACATACCTTAGTGTGAATATACACATGAATATACATACCTCGATGTTAATATACACATGAATATGTACGCGTTGGTGTTATACCCAATGAAAATATTCACATAAATATATATAACTCAATGTAAATTTTATTTGTATATAACCATAAATTTCACACCTTTTAATAAGTGGTAAATGTACCCGAGAAACCCATATATACATTTTATTAGACCGCGATACCAGTTAGCGAGTATATACCTAATAAAAATATGTACATGTTGCTGTTATACTCAATAAAAATATGTACGTGTTGGTGTTATACCCAACGAGAATAAATATACATGTTGGTGTTATACCCAACGAGAATAAATATACGTGTTGGTGTTATACTCGATGAAAATGTGTACGTGGTAAAAATGTTGCGTAGTATTTTTCTAATTAATTTATCTTGCATCTACCATGCATGCCAAAAATCATGATAAATAAATAATTACAATTTCCTATCAAGAAGGGATAAATAATGACACATATTAATTAGACAATCATTATTACTTCCTACAACAGTAATGCCATGCAAACAAATAGGAAAGTAGTAATGCAGGTATGCATGCAAAATTTAAACACATCTTATCAACAAAAACTAGTGTGATCCAACGGCATCTAAGCAAGGAGCTTGGCACCTAGGTGTCCCAAACTGT